>NW_028080173.1:0-1552 GCF_014824575.4 Sturnira hondurensis | reverse complement strand
ATACTGAAGAGCAGAGACTCCCCTGATAACAGTCAGTCTACCACACCTAGCACAACTCAGAAGATCTGATGGATTAGAGATCTATCATGTCCCTCTCAGCCACAGTCAGGCCTTGTGTCTAACCCCACTCCCTGCCTCTTGCTTGGCCCCACATTTCCTCATGGCTCCAGGAAAAGCTTTGTCACATCCCAGTCTGCTCGTGTGACTGCTCTTTGGTTGCTCTGCATTTCCTGAAGATGAGAGCCAGCTGGCACACAGGGCTGCCTGAATCCTGGCCCTCCTCTCAGATTATCTTCTCATGTCTTCCCTGCAGCATCTTATGCCCAGCCAGAAGTGAATTATGGCAATCTGCAGTGTTGGAAACCAACTTTGCTTCTTGTTCTTCTTGAGCCTTAGCATGCCTCCTACTCTGTTTACAGTCTTCTTCCTCACTTTGGCCCATGCAAACTCCTACTCCTACTACAAGCACAGCTCAAGTAACCTATCTTGTAGCTTTTCTTATTCTACTCTGCCAAGTCTGCATTCTCAAACACCTATTGTCCTCTCCCTTTCTGTCTCTCTCTCCCTGTTTTTTTTTTCTGTCTCAACCTCTAGACCATAGGAGACTTGAGATCATTCACCTTTCAACGAATATTTATTGAGTCTCCCTTATGAGTCAGGAAATACTCCAAGTGCTGAACACACAGCCAGAGATTTACAGTTAAANAGTGTTTTCAACATTAGTAAGGAAGGCCAGGAGACTTTGGATTCTGAAAAGAAAGAAGCAAGATAAAACCTCAGAAATTTATACCCCAAACTAACCCAAGCAAGTCTTTTTCCCATCTCCTAAATTTCAGTGTAAGGAAAACTGAGGCAGAAGATGTCCATGGATCTGTTCAAGGAAAGTCACATGGTTTATTGATAGCAGGGTTAGACCTTCAACCCCATTATTCTAAAACATGAGAACTTTCAGGCAACTCACTTATGGTACAGTCTTGAATGTGATCAGGGTCTTTTCTCCCCAGTTTTACTGAAATTTCATTGAGGAATAGCACTGTGTAAGTCTAATGGTATGAGGCAGCAGTGTGAGGAAAACTAAGAAAAGGAAATGTCCATGGACTTGTTCAATGAACATCACAGATTGGATCCTCAACCTCTTTCTTCTAAAATTGAGCACTTCCAGGCAACACATTTATGGCACAGTCTTGAAAGTGACTGGGGTCTTATTTCTCCAGGCTTATTGGCATTTCATTGACCAATGACATTGTGTAAGTATAAGGGGTGCCACCTGTTGATAGGCTACACTTATTATTGCAAAATGATCACCACCATAGTGTTAGCAAACACCTTCTCATGTCACATAGTTGCCACTCCTTTTCTTTGATGGTTACATTTGAGATCTACTTTCTTAGGAAATTTCAAACATATAAACAGAATAATTACAATAATCACTACAGTGTATGTTACATTTCCAGGAGTTATCCATTTCATAACTGCAGTGCGTACCCTTTGACCAACATTACCCGACCCCCTCCCCCATCCCCAGGTCTCTGGCAATCACCATTCTAGTCTC
>NW_028080172.1:0-1094 GCF_014824575.4 Sturnira hondurensis | reverse complement strand
AGTTATTCAGAACAAAGAGGGTTTTGTTGTCAAGAAAGATGCGTGTGTGGGAATATACAAAGAATTTTCAGGGGAAGCATGCTGTTCAATTTGACTAAAAAGTTGGTTGGCCCTAGAAATATGGTGACAGTCAAGGCCACGATAGAGAACCCAGGCTTGACTTTCTTTGTAGTGCTTTGATGTTTTTCCAGCAAAGGGATGGATGGGATGGAAGCGAGGAGTTAGGGAGTTTCCATCGGCAGTGTCCTGTAGATCCAATGTGGCAATAAAGGTGAGAAAGCTCCTTCATTATCCCAAGCAACAGTTAAGGAGGATCTTAACTGTATCACTCGAAAAAGAACAGAGTGGAAAGTGAGATGCACATTATGTGGATTCTAGTGCTCTTGGCAATTTGTAATTTTTGTTTTCAGATGTGAAGAGGAAGGCAGACATTCATTGAAAAGTGCTGGGGAATGCATTTTAACAGGAAGATCATTAGTTAAGATGCAACGTGTTCCAATTTATGTGGCTGCATAACAAATCACCACAGAGTCGGGGGCTTAAAACGACACGCATATCTGAGTTCACAGGAATGGAGCTCAGAAGTCCAGGTGGCAGGACTGGGTTCTCGGCTCCGGGAGACACAAGGCGAGAGCGAACACGTTGGCCCGTCTTAGTCTGTTGGAGATGTTAGAGAAGCATCTCTTCCGACCTCGTTCGTGTGGACAGGTCGATTCCTGGGAGTTTTAGGACCAAGGCCCCTGTTGCCTTCAGCTACGACCTTCCTCAGAGCTAATCTCCCTCCACCTCCCTCCCCCTGTGACTGCTACCTCCCTGGGGAAACTGTCTGCTCATTTGATTAGATGGGGCCGAACAGGAAGAGCTCCCCGTCCTAAGGTCAACTGATTAGCAGCCTTATTGAAAATCTGTAAAATCTTCTTTGCTACATGGTGTAACATAATTGTGGGTGTGCTGTTTCATCACCTGCACAGAAAATGGGAGGCAGTCTGTGCCTCCAAAAAAAAAAAAAAAAAAAGGAAAAATGCTGTTGGTACCAGGGATGGGGCTAGCAGGAGCTTGATAGATTACTTTTTCCAGAAATGCAGATGCATATG
>NW_028080171.1:0-896 GCF_014824575.4 Sturnira hondurensis | reverse complement strand
TGATTTTGCATTTTACATTTAAGCCCGTGCTCCATCTTGAGTTAGTTTTTATCAAGGATGTACAATCTGCATCTGTATTCATTTTTCCTGCATATGGATCTTCCATTGTTCCAGCAACACTTTGTTGAAGGCTATATTTCTCCATTGTATTGCCTTCACTATTTTGTCCAAGATAAATTGACTCTATTTATGGGGGTCTGTTTCTGGGCTCTTTATTCTTTTCTGCTAATCTATTTGCCGATTCTTTCACCAATATCAAACTGTCTTAATTATTGTAGCTTTATAGTAAGTCTCAAAGTTTAATAGTATCAGTCCTTCAGCTATGTTCTTCTTCTATAATATTGTGTTGCCTGTTCTTTTGATTCTCCATGTAAACTTTAGAAACCATTTGTTTTTTTTAATGAAATTTATTGGGGTAGTATTGATTAATAAAATCATATAGGTTTTAGGTGTACAATTTTATAATACATTTCATCTTTGTATTGCCTACCACTTCAATCCTCTGTCACCATATATTTGACCCTCCAAATCCTCTGTCACCATATATTTGACCCTCTTTACTCTCTCCCTCACCTCCCTTACCTCTCATAACCACCATACATAACACACTTATCTGTGTCTGTGAGTTTTTGTTTGTTTTTCTTGTTTGTTCATTTGTTGATTTCAGTTTTATATCCCACATATGAGAGAAATCATGTGCTTCATGACTTGCTGACTTCTACAAAATGACTTGCTGGGATTTTGATTGGGATTGACTGAGTGTGTAGCAAAGCTGAGGAGAACTGACACTTTGACAACACTGAGCCTTCTATCCATGAACATGGAATATCTTTCCATTTACTTGGCTCTTTCATTTCTTAGTCAAAGTTTTGTAGTCTTCCTCAGGTAGATCTTAC
>NW_028080170.1:0-558 GCF_014824575.4 Sturnira hondurensis | reverse complement strand
GCTGGTGTCCTGGCTCCCAAGCGGCCGTCCTGTCCCCACCCTGGCAAGGAGCCACGGCAGCCGGTCCCAAGCTGCGGGGCCGAGCTGCGGGGCCCCCAGCGCCTGAGGTGGGGTGCGTGGTCAGAGTGTGGTCGACAACCGTTCTCTGCGTTCAGGGGCCCTGGTGTCGGGGGAAGAATACTCAGTGGGCCCTGACCTCGTCAGGGCGGTCAAGGTCCTCAGTGATGGGCAGCCCGAGGGTCTCCCTCCCTCTCCTCAGCTGGTCCGCCCCAGGCTGGCTGGGGGTCTGCCTGGACACAAACCCCTGGAGCGCCATGCCAGCATGAAGACGGCGCAGGAGGAGGCGAGGACGGGGGTCTCTCCTGCGTGGGAGGAAAGCAACCCACAGGGTCCCCTCTTCACGGCCTCCGTCCAACCTCAGCCAGCTTTCTCCAAGGCCCCTGGCCTTGGCTGGGGCTGGCGTGTCACGCCCGTCTCCCTGCCACACAGCCCGCCGTGAAGAGCCCGGGGGTGTTCACATCCTGCTCGGTCACCTACAGGGCACGTGTTCTGGGCCTG
>NW_028080169.1:0-13327 GCF_014824575.4 Sturnira hondurensis | reverse complement strand
AGAAAGACTAAATGTGTATTTCCCTCTTAAGATTAGGAACAAGACAAGGATGCCAGCATTTATAGATGTTATCTAACATTATGTTGGAAGTCTTAGCCAGTGTGGTAAAGCAAAAAAAAAATGAAAGCCATACAGATTGGAAAGAGAAAAAAGTAAAACTGTCTCTATTAATGATGATATGATCTTCTTTGTTGAAAATCCCAAAGAACCTACAAAAAGCTACTAGACCTAATAAGTGGGTTTAGTAACATCAGAGTATGAAAGGTCAATACAGAGTATGTAAAAATCAATTATGTTTCAATATGAGAGCAAAAAATGAAAATTGATATTAAAACAATACCATTTACAATACATTAAAACACATGAAATGGAGGCAAATTAAACAAAACATGTGTGAGACATATATACTGAAAACTATAAAATATTGCTAAGAGAAATATAGAAAGACCTAAAAGACAGGAGAGGTATGTCATGTTCATAGATCAGAAAACTCAATATTGTATAATATGTAAAATCTTACCAAACTGATCTATAGATCTTGATATACGATTTATAAAAATTGAGAAGTGGATTCTAAATTTTATATATATAAAAAAGCAAAGAACATAGAATAGCCAAATTAATTTTGAAAAAAAAAGTAACAAATTTGGGAAACTTAAGTTACCTGATTTTAAGACTTACTGTTAAGCTACAATAATCAAGTCAGTGAGCATTGGTATAAGAATAATCATACAGATCAGTGGAATAGAATAAAGTCTAGAAGTAGGCCCACACACATGCAGTCAGTTCACTTTTGTCACAGGTGCCAAGTTAATTCAATAAAAAGATAGTCTTTTCAACACATGGTGTTGAAACAACTACATTTCAATATGAAAAAAATATATCCTGAACTATTACCTTGTACCCTATTAAAAAATAACTTGAAATGGATCATAGATCTAAATGTAAGAGCTAAAATTATAAAATTTTTAAAAATAAGAGAAACATTTTTGTGACTTTGCAGTAGACAGTGTTGGATGAGATTAATCAAGAGGATGTGACCATTAAAATTCTACCTCAGTTAATCCAACTTCTAAAAGATACACCTTAAAAAATCCAACATGAGAGGAGGAAGAAGATGGCTGCGGAGTAGGACAAAGGATTTCGCTTCCCTTCATGTGCCTGAGAAAAACCGGGCTGTTCTGCAGAGGAGCACATCAAATACCCAAGAGAGACCCAGCATATAGGAAGGCAGGACCCCAGAAAATATAGCAGACACTGAATGACCAGAGGTTGAGGAGAGGAGATGACCGCAGATCAACAAGGTACGAGGAAACAGTGCAGAGCCTGCAGGCCCTCTGCCGGGCCCCACCAGGGCCCTGGCTGGGCCACCTTGATCTCTGAGAGCTGAGGGAGGGCAACAACAACAACCCTGGGAGAGAACTAGTCACAGGCACCCTCTCTAACCAGCAGGGCACAGATTGGAAAACACCAGGAGAGATCGGTTTGCCTGTAGTGGCAGAGAGAGGAGTGGGCATTGAGAAGCAAACCAGAGAGCTCTGATAACCCATGGAGTCAGGCTGTGGTTGCCAGTTTGGGGAACTGAGCGGCCCGGGCATTCCCAGTGGCCTGAGCTGGCGCTCCCACAGTCTCAGGGAGCTTCAGGATACTGGCAGTGCCCCTGGAAGAGCACCAGTCACCAGCTCCCTCCCTACACAGTCGGGCGCAGACTGAGAAGCACCTGGAGTCCGGTTGTGGTTACCGGCTTGGAGATCTAGGAGTCCCCGTGCATTCCCAGTAGTGCGCATTCCCTGTAGCGCGCATTCCCTATAGCGCACATTCCTGGTAGTGCGCATTCCCGAAAGCAGGGGATTCGAGCTGGCGCTCCCACAGTCTCAGGGAGCTGTGGGCTACTGGCAGACTGAGAAGCACTGGGAGTCAGGCTGTTATGTTATTGCGGCTTGGAGAACTGAGAACAAGAGACTTGAGCCTGCGCTCCCACAGCCTCAGGAAGCTGCGCGCTACTGGCAGGGCCCCTAAAAGAGCCCCGGTCACCAGCTCCATCCCTACCTAGCTGGGCTCAGACTGAGAAGCACCAGGAGTCAGGCTGTGGCTGCCCGCTTGGAAGAATTGTGAGTCGCCCCGTGTGTGCAGCCACAGCACTGGGAAAGGTCCAAGCCGAAGCCTGCGAGGCCAGGAAAGCCTGGCTGGGAGTGCTTGCCCTCACGCCAGGCCAGAGCTGGGAAGCCTGGGGAAAAACCTACTCTCAGTGGGGCAGGGGAGAGCGGCGCCATTCTGGACCTTGGGAGGGCACTGGCGAGACCAGCTAAGTTCACCAAGAGGAGAGAAAGGCCACACTAACAGCCCCTCAGGCTGGTGCAGCTAGTGAGACCAGAAGAAAAGGTTTGACCAGCTGGAAACCAACAAGAGGAATAGGTGGAAATGGAGAACACCAAGATACCTGCAGGAGACTGCACCACTGAATCTAACAGGCATCCTACCACAGAAGTTCATACCATAAACCCAGGGAACCAGAACAGATTACTTTAAGAAGCTGAGGCCAACAAGAAGAGCATCACAAACAATGGGAAGACAAAGAAACAATCCCCAAATGAAAGAAAAGGAGGAAGTCTCAGAAAGAATGTTACATGAAATAGAGGCAAGCCAACTATCAGATATTGAATTCAAAGCACTGGTTATCAGGAAATTCAAAGAGCTTACAAGGAGCTACCAGTAACTACAGGGGAACTACAATGAATTCTCTGCAAACTATACCAACATGAAAAAAGGAAATAGAAACCACCAGTAAAGGCCAAGAGAAAATGAAGAATGCAATGTCTGAATTGAAGAACACAGTAGAAGGTATGAAGAATAGAATCTATATGGCGGAAGATCGCACAAGTGAGATGGAAGACAGGTAGAAAGAATCTCTAGGACAGACCAAGTAAGGGAAAAGAGAATCAGAAAAAAAAAAGGAAAATTTAAGAGAAATGCAAGACAACATGAAACATAATAATATCCGAATAATAGGAATACCAGAAAGAGAGGAAGAAGAACAAGATATAGAAAACCTACTTGAAAGAGTAATAACAGAAAATTTTCCTAAGTTGAGGAGAGAGAGAGTCACATGGATTCAGGAATCCCAGAGAGTCCCAATCAGGTAGAACCCAAAGAGGCCTACTACAAGACACATCATCATTAAAATGGCAAACCTCCAAGACAAAGAGAAAATGCTAAAGGCAGTAAAGGAGAAAAAGGAAGTAACATACAAGGGGGTCCCAATAAGTTTGGCTACTGACTTCTCAATGGAAACATTCCAAGCAAGAAGAGAATGGCAAGAAATATTCCAAGTAATGAGAAACAGAGGCCTACAACCAAGGCTACTGTACCCAGCAAGGCTCTCAATCAAGATAGAAGGCCAAATAAAGAGCTTCCAAGACAAAAGAAGTTTAAAAGAATATGCCTTCACCAAACCAGCTCTACAAGAATTACTGAAAGGGCTGCTTTAGGAAAGGAAGAAAAAGAGAGAAATAGAGAGGAACACAGGTACATAAATGGCAATGAATAAGTACCTTTCAATAATGACCTTAAACGTAAATGGATTAAATGCACCAATTAAAAGACATAGAATAGCTGAATGGATAAGAAAGCATGACCCACACATATTCTCCCTACGAAAGACTCAACTCAGGACAAAAGACCACCACAGACTAAAAGTGAAAGGATAGAAACAAATTTTCCAAGCAAATGGACAAGAAAAAAAGCAGGGGTACAATTCTCATATTAGACAAAATAGCCTTCAAAACAGAGGCCATAAAGAGAGACCCAGAAGGTCACCTCATAATACTCAAGGGAAGAATCCACCAAGAAGACATTAACATCATAAATATATATATATATATATATGCAACCAACATAGAAGCACCCAAATATATAAAGAAAATTCTGGAGGACCTCAAAAAACATATTGACACCAACACAATTATAGTAGGGGATTTTAACACCCCACTGTCTAAAATGGACAAATCTTCCAAACAAAATGTCAACAAAGATATAGCTGCACTAAACAACACCCTAGATGAAATGGACTTGACTGATATATATAAAGCCCTTCATCCCAAAGAAGCTAAATACACATTCTTTTCAAATGCACATGGAACATTTTCAAAGATAGATCACATGATAGGACACAAAATGAGTCTCAATAAATTCAGGAAAATAGAAATAATACCAAGCATTTTCTATGATCACAAGGGACTGAAACTGGAAACCAACCCCACAGGAAAAAGAGCAAAACACCCAAAATCATGGAGACTGAATGGTATGCTATTAAACAACGAATGGGTCAAGATTGAAATTAGGGAAGAAATCAGAAAGCTTCTGGAAACAAATGAAAATGAACTCACAACAACCCAAAAACTATGGGACACAGTGAAGGCAGTCCTGAGAGGGGAGTTCATAGCAATACAGGCTTACCTAAAGAAGATAGAAACATGTCAAACAAACAACCTAGCCCGACACCTGCAAGGACTCGAGGAACAACAAGAAAGACAGCCCAGAGCAAGTAGAAGGAAGGAAATAAGCAATATCAGAGCAGAATTAAATGACATAGAGACTAAAAGCACAATTCTAAGGATCAATTAATCCAAGAGTTGGTCTTTTGAAAAGATAAACAAAATAGACAAACCTTTAAGTAGGCTCATCAAGAAAAGAAGACAGAGGAACCAAATGAACACAATCAGAAATGAAAGAGGAGAGATTACAACTGATACCGCAGAAATAGAAAGGATTGTAAGAAATTACTATGTGGAACTGTATGCCAAGAAATTTGAAAACCTAGGTGAAATGGACAAATTTCTAGAAAAATGTAATCTTCCAAAACTCAATGAAAGAGAAGCACAAAACCTGAACAGGCCAATAACAGCAAATGAAACTGAAGCAGTACTCAAAATACTCCCATCACACAAAAGCCCTGGACCAGATGGTTTCACAGGAGAATTCTACAAAGCATTTAAGCAAGAGTGAACCCCTATTCTTCACAGACTATTCCAAAGAATCTAAAAGGAGGAAAAACTCTCTGACTCTTTTTTTTTTTAAATATAATTTTTATTTAATTCTTGTTCAAGTACAGGTTTCTGTCTTATAATCCCAACCCTGCCCGCCCCCCACCCCATGCTCCCTGCCTCCCTCCCCTTTCCACCCCCCACCCTTAGTTATTGTCCATGTGTCTTTTATACTTGTTCATGTGAGTCCATTCCCTTTTCCCCTATGGTTCTCTGACTCTTTTTATGAAGCCAGCATCACCCTAATTCCAAAACCAGATAGAGACACAACAAAGAAAGAAAATTACAGGCCAATATCGCTGATGAACATAAACGCTAAAATCCTCAATAAAATATTAGCAAATCACATTCAACAATACATCAAAAAGATCATACACCACAACCAAGTGGGATTCATCCCAGGGATGCAAGGATGGTTCAATATACGCAAATCAATAAATGTAATACACCACATAAACAAAAGCAAAGGCAAAAACCACATGGTCATATCAATAGAGGCGGAAAAAGCTTTTGACAAGGTTCAACACCCATTTATGATAAAGGTACTCAGAAAAGTGGGAATAGAGGGAGCATTCCTCNCTTTATCACAAGGCCACTGTAATCAAAACAGCCTGGTACTGGTACAAAAACAGGCACATAGACCAATGGAATAGAACAGAGAGCCCGGAAATAAACCCAAATCTCTATAGTCAATTAATATTCAACAAAGGGGGCAATAACATAAAATGGAGTAAAGATAGCCTTTTCAACAAATGGTGTTGGGAGAACTAGACAGCTACATGCAAAAAATGAAACTTGAGCACCAACTTACACCATACACCAGAATAAATTCAAGGTGGATAAAAGACTTAAATATAAGCCATGAAACCATTAAAGCCCTAGAGGAGAGCATTGGCAGGAAAATCTCAGATATTCCATGCAGCAATATTTTTACTAATACGTCCCCTAGAGCAAGGGATATAAAGGAAAGAATAAACAAATGGGATCTCATCAAAATTAAAAGCTTCTGCATGGCTAAGGAAAACAGTGTCAAGATACAAAGAGAAGCAACTGTTTGGGAAAACGTATTTTCCAATGACACCTCGGACAAAGGTTTAATCTCCAAAATATACAAAGAAGTCACTCGACTCCACTCAAAGAAGACAAGCAATCCAATTAAAAAATGGGCAGAGGACTTAAACAGGCTTTTCTCCACGGAGGACATACAGAGGATACAGAGACACATGAAAAGATGCTCGACATCGCTAGCTATCAAAGAGATGCAAATTAAAACCACAATGAGATACCACTTAACACCAGTCAGAATGGCTATCATAAACAAAGAAACAAACAACAAGTGCTGGAGAGGTTGTGGGGAAAAGGGGACCCTAGTTCACTGTTGCTGGGATTGCAGAGTGGTACAACCACTATGGAAAACAGTATGGAATTTTCAAAGAAAACTAAAAATGAACTTGCCTTTTGACCTACCAATTCCACTATTAGGAGTATATCCTAAGAACCCTGAAACACCAATCCAAAAGAATCTATGCATCTGGATGTTCATAGCAGCACAATTAATGCTAGCCAACAGTTGGAAGCAACCTAGATGCCTAGATGGTCAATGACTGGATCAAAAAACTATGGTACATTTACACAATGGAATTCAATGCTGCAGAAAGGAAGAAGGAGCTCCTACCCTTTGCAACATCATGGATGGAACTGGAAAGCATTATGCTGAGTGAAGTAAGCCAGGCGGTGAAAGACAAATACCATATGATATCACCGTTAACAGGGATCTAAACAAAACAAACAAGCAAGCAAAATATGACCAATGACACTCAATTACGGAACAGGCTGACAGGGTCCAGAGGGGAGAGGTGAGAAAATCATAGGGGAAAAGGGGATGGACTCACATGAACAAGTATAAAGGACACATGGGCAATAACTAAGGGTGGGGGCCAGAAATGGGAGGGAGGTGGGGAGCATGGGGCGGCGGGTGGGCAGGGTTGGGAATAGAAGACAGAAAGCTGTACTTGAAGAAGAATTAATTTAAAAAATTATTTTTAAAAAATCCAACATGAAAAATTGTTCAGAAAAAAAGTACCAGAATCAGTTTGCCTAGGGCCCAGACTGAGCTTCACCATGGGCACTCTCTGGCCTCAGCAAGTCATATAAGCCCTTTGGACCTTATTTTTATCATCTTTAATATGGTAACTATATCTTTCCTCCTTTCTTGGAGACATTAGAAGTCTAGAGCAGTGTCATGAATCTAATGTTTATTTAATAGAGTCTGAAACACCAGGCAGATGAAAGAAACCCTTAGAGAAGAAATGAGGTTGTTCATCTGCCCTGGACTTCTTGTACAGTTCCTGGGAGTAATTTTTAGAGCCTCTAGGTTCTTTTTAGATCTCAGATAGAGAAAGCATCAGGATATACTCTCCAGGCCCCTGCCTCTCTCTCTTCATAAACCTTTCTGAGGCAGGCCACCTTGGATCAGCATAGCACTCACTCTCCTGTTTACCAAAAAACCCACACAGGAACTCTACCCAGCATGCTCACAGAAAGGTATATCTCCATGAGCCTTCCCACTTCTCAGCCTCCTAATTTCCTTTCTTTTTGAGTAAGGGTGGATCACAGTCACTCATGATCTATACATGGCTTTTTCCTTGATGGGAGAACAATGGACTGTTTTACTTGGATTCACGGACTAGCAGTGCAATGTAATGGTGAGATTTTTCATTCTGAGTGACTGAAAGAATGAAGAACAAAACTGGTAACTAGAGGGAAGTCAGAAGGGAACCCACAAGGTTAAAGAGCAAAGGAAATGAAAAGAGCCTGGGAGAGTCAGGGAGACTAGTTAGGTTGATGGAGGTAGAGGAGTCAATATTTATAGAATTTTATACCTCTAAGTTAACCTAGAGATCATGCAGTGCAACCTTGAAAATGACAGAGGAAAAATGGATGAATAGACACATGGATAGAGTAG
The DNA here is from genome assembly GCF_014824575.4 of Sturnira hondurensis. Taxonomy (NCBI): domain Eukaryota; kingdom Metazoa; phylum Chordata; class Mammalia; order Chiroptera; family Phyllostomidae; genus Sturnira; species Sturnira hondurensis. The sequence continues at coordinate 5,320 of NW_028080169.1, read as the reverse complement.
ATAGAGAAGATAAGGGCTAGGACCTTGGGAGACAACAGGGATTGGCAGAAAAACAAGTTCTCCATTCAAAACAAAACTTACATAGGTAAACTTAAACGTAAAATCTTCTGAACCTCACTTTTCTCATATGTAGAATGATTACCAATATTCAAGATATTTAGACTTCTGGCCAAGATGGAGGTGTAAGTGGAAATACTCTACCTCCTCCCACAACCAAGTTTAAAGACAACAAAGATTTAGTAACAAAAATGCAACCAAACAGACAGAAAATTGAACTACATGGAAATCTGACAACTAAACATTCATCCGGAGTCAGTGGCTGGCGGAGAGGGGGTGTAGCAGGAAAAAGCGGCCAGACTGACCCAGGCACACAGGCAGCGGTTGGCAGATCCCAGGCATGGGGTGGCAATGGGCAGACCCAGTGAGGGCACAAGTGGCTGGCTGACCAAGGCCACATATTCACACACAGATAAACCAGGCAAAGAATTGAGCAGTGAGAAAGACTGCACAAACCAGGACCCTAGCAACAGAAATTAAAGCCCAAAATCACCAACTGGAAAACTTTTGGGGGTCGAAGTGCTGTGAGAGGCTCCCAGGCTCACAGAGAGTTTGTTGGAAAGACCCACAGGGTCCTGTAGGGTGCACAAGCCCAGACACCTGGGAACCATCACCAGAAGGGCCCAATTTGCTTGTGGGAAGCAGCAGAGGTGACCAAAATCTAAGAGAGAGTACAAAAAATGTAATTGCCCCTCTCTGATCCCACCCTCACATACAGCATCACAATCCAGCGACCTGGGTTGCCCCGCCCTGGTAAACACATAAGGCTCCACACCTACTGTGTAACAGACACAAACAGACCGAAACATTTTGGCTCGAGAAGAAGAACAGCTCAAAGCCCCAGAAGTATTTCTCAATACTTCTAAGCAACCGAGAGATAGCCAACCTATCAGATGCACAGTTCAAAGCACTCGTGATCAGGATGTTCACATAACTGGTTGATTATAGTCACAAATTAGATGAAAAAATGAAGGTTATACTAAATGAAATGAAGCAAAATGCACAGGGAACCAATACTGATGAAAACAAAATTGGGACTAAAATCAATCGAGTGGACCAGAAGGAAGAGAGAAACATTCAGCCAGAAAAGAATGAAGAAACAAGAACTCAAAAAAATTGAGGAGATTCTTAGGAACCTCCAGGACATCTCTAAACGTCCCAACATCCAAATTATAGGGATACCAGAAGGGAAAGAGGAACAGCAACAAATGGAAAACTTATTTGACCAAATAATAAAGGAGAACTTCCCCAATCTGGCAAAGGTAATAGACATCCAGGAAGTCCAGGAAGCTCAGAGGGTCCCGAAGAAGTTGGACCCAAGAAGGAACACACCAAGGCACATCATAATTACATTACCCAAGATTAAAATGAAGGAGAGAATTCTAGAAGCAGTGAGAGATAAGGGGAGAGTCACTTACAAAGGAGTTTCCATCAGACTGTCAGCTGATTTCTCAAAAGAGACCTTATGGGCAAGAAGGGGCTGGAAAGAAGTATTCCAAGTCATGAAATGCAAGGATCTACAGCCAAGAATGCTCTGTCCAGCAAAGCTTTCATTTAGAATTGAAGGGCAGATAAAGTGTTTCTCAGATAAGATCAAGTTAAAGAATTTCATCACCACCAAGCCCTTATTATGTGAAATGTTAAAGGGACATATCTAAGAAAAAGAAGATAAAAACATGTACAGTAAAATGACAGCAAACTCACAATTATTAACAACCACACCTAAAACAAAAACAAAAGCAAACTAAGCAAACAACTAGAACAGGAATAGAACCACAGAAACAGAGATCGCAGGAAGGGTTAGCAACAGGGGAGTGGGAGGAGGAGAAGGGGGAGAAGGTACAGAAAATAAGTAGCATATATGGTAGGTAGAAAATAGACAGGGAGAGGGCAAGAATAGTATGGGAAATATAGAATCTAAGGAACTTGTGACACATGGACATAAACTAAAGGGCGGTAATGGTGGGGGAGGGGGTGTGCAGGGTAAAGGGGAATGAAGGGGGGAAATGGGACAACTGTAATGGCATAATAAATAAAATATATTAAAATAAATGAAGAAATAAAGAAAAAATAATCTTTGTATACTTTAAATAGAATAACATATAATGGACTTAAATGGAGTTACATACCTAATAAAAAGTTTACATTCAGTGAAATATTAGCTTTCTATGTCCTTTTTCTTTCCTTCCTTTTTCTTCTTTTTTTTCCCCTCCCTTTCCTTTGTCTTTCTTAAAAATTTTTTTTCTGCCCTGGCTGGTGTGGCTCAGTGGATTGCGTGCGGGCCTGCAAACCACACAATAGCGGTTTGATTCCCAGTCAGGGCACATGCCTGGGTTGCAGGCTAGTTCCCAGCAGGGGACCCATGAGATGCAACTATACACTGATACTTGTCTCCTTCCCTTCCCCTCTAAAGATAAATTTTTAAAAAATTATTTTAAAAAATTTTTTCCTTTCTCTCAGGCCCCAATTCTAATTAGTAGTAGATACAAACATCTAGACTCCAACATCACAACTGTTTCCACTGTGCTGACTTGCCAATATAGGAAAATGAGATAGGGCAGACAGGAGAGGTTGCACCTGGCTTGTGGAGAAAAGGGCACATAGGACCCAAGGGCTGTAGGTAAACTGAACTTTGTATGGACAAGCAGGGTAGGAGATGCTTGCAGAAGTGGGATGTGGACAAATGCATCCAGGATGGAGAGGTGTGGCTTCCGATCTGAGCAAAACTGAACTCTTGTAACTGTATGGTGTATCACTGCTATGTGACACTGTTCTGTGCCATGGCTATAATGTTAAACCCAAATTGGGCTTGCCTTAATGTTAAACTAGAAAAATCTATCTTTGGGGACATTTCCTAAGGTGACAGGTCTTCCTACAAATACCCTCTCCAGAGCAAATAACCTAGATCAACAAATTGGCTCTCCTGGAGGGGGCACTTCCCACTGAGTCCCCCTGCCACCATTGAGCAGACTCCCTGGCTCAAATTCCAGCTCTGCCACCTAATAGCTGTGCAAACCTTGCCTTAACTCCCATTCAGAGGAGTAAATGATTCAAGAGCATGGACTCTAACACCAAACTGCTTGGTTGAATCATGGCTCTGCCATTCATTATCTGCATCACCTGGGACCAGTTACCACATTACATCTTTGTGCCTCAGTTTCCTATTTGTAAAATTGGATTATAATATATGTTATAACAGCATCTATTTCATGGTAGTTTGAGAATTAAAGGAGATAATACATGTAAAATACTTAAGCTGGTTCTTGACACATAGTAAGATCTAATTAGGTCTCAGCTGTTATTACCTACCTTAGCATACAATTTTTTGTATGCCCATAGATTGAAAGAGGAACTGGGCTAGAAAGTGTTTGATAAATGTGACCTGTCACTCACTTTCCCTCTGATTCCACCACCTCCAGGAAACATTCTCTTATTACCGTATGTTACAGAACAGACACGGGGTCAGGGGGGTAAACCATATATTATTATCAAAAAGCCCCCCTTTTTCTCCAGGGGTTCCCCCCTGTACTAGGCTTGCTTTGCCCGCCACCAGAAGAAAGATGTCTCTCAATGTCAGAGACTTGTAAAAAGGAAATAATTATTTATTTAAAAGTTATACAGACTTAGAGCAATGATTTAATGTCTTCATTAAAATACTAAAGGCCTTTAGAATACCCCCAAATGCACACAGTCCTTCCTTCTCCCCTTTGTCCAGTCTGGGGTATCATATCTCAGGAAAAGAAGTAGAAGTCTGCGATTCAGGCTCCTGGCACCATAGGCTGTATCACCACCATGATCTCCAGTTAATCCAAATCTCTGTGGCATTTTCTCATGGCCCACCAGCAAGAGTCCTTTCACTCCTTTTCTTCCAAGCAAAGTCTCTCCTGTTTCCTAAGCAATGTGGCAAAAGGGAACACCCTAAAGCCTCATGGTCCCTACTCCTCCAAAAACTCATGGTCCTGCCTCTGGCAATGCCACATGGTGATCTCAACTCCTCCAAAGCCGCATGCTCCCAACAAGTCGCCCAAGCTGAGTGGTCTCAAAAAGACACCAATGGCTGCCATTCCTGGGTTTGAATCCCAGTGCTAATCTTCCTCGGCAGCCCCATTTCCAGCTCCTCCCACAATCAGTTACACCTGCCAGCATTCCTGTATTCTTCCAGCTTTACTGGGATGCCATAGTAAGTCCAGGAAGGTATGTCCCCTTGGGGTGGAGCCAATCATCTCCAAGTTCTCTAAGGTGCTGTAACCAGGGGGAATTGCTTCCCAGTTACATTCTGAGTTGAAGTCACTCCCATCCCCCTGGTTCAAAGTATGCCCACAGCTATTTAACATATCTATGAAACCAGTTAAATGTTATAGATATGTTAAGTGACCACACCAGTGGTTAGCTGCAAAGCTGTTGCTATGCAAAACAGCTCTTAATGGCCCTGCTCCATGTGTCCCATCCCCCGACTCAGACTGCTGGGTGTGAGAACATCATATATATTTTTTTCTACTATTTCCTGAACACATTGAATTCTGGACCCCATTACAAATCCCTATTTGGGCCCCCCCCTTGGCTGGACCTTATTACATCTATATTAACTTCAAATGCTACACTCTGTTGGGCACTCCCAGAAGTTAGGGAGAGATTGCATTCATGGGGCAAGCTGATAAGAGGAGAGATTTATCTTCTCCAGCTATGGAATGGGAAGCTTCAAGCCACAAGGAAGCGATTATTGTTAAGGTGTAGGCTTGGGAGGTCAACAGCCCTGAGTCTGAGCCCTGTCAGGAGCTTTACAACCTTGGGCTACTTGTTACCCCTTCCAAACCCAGTGTCCTGATTACAAAGCCATAATAGTGGTTGCCTCATGGAGTTCTGTGAGAATTAAACGGAGACATCAACATGGTGTGCTTGGCACAATACTCTTAGTATACTTTGAGTAATACTCAAATGTCATTAGTCCTTTGTCAGATAGCATTCACGTCCTCTGTTGTTAGCCTCAGTGTGTTTCTCTACTGTGGTCTGCTCCTTGGCCTTCTCTTGGATCATTCTCTTTTGTATCACTTTTTTTTTCTTCTTTTTTTCCTTTTTCTCTTTTTTTAATATATTTTATTGATTATACCATTAGAGTTGTTCTATTCCCCCCCTTCATTCCCCTCCACCCACACGCTCCCTCCCCCACCATTCTCCCCCACTTAGTTTATAACCACGTGTCTCAAGTTCTTTAGATTCTATATTTCTCCCACTATTCTCGCCCCCCCATCTATTTTCTACCTAC
>NW_028080168.1:0-560 GCF_014824575.4 Sturnira hondurensis | reverse complement strand
ATGAAAACTTGCCTTGTGCTGTTTCCTACGTACTATTCCTTGTACTAGATGTTAAATAGTTGGAGAGAATTTCTTAGAGCTGTTTCAAATGAAGGAAACCATGTTCTATGCTTTTAAGAAAAACCTGCTCAAAATATGCATGACGGCAACCTGGTTGCTGGCTCCTCGAGATGTAGTATATCAAATGATCTGTCATGGTGTTGGGCTCTTTGAAAGGGACAATTTGGTGTGCATTCCCCCAAATGGTGGTGGTATATTAAAACAAGGCCTTTTTTTTCTCATAAAATGTACCTCTTGTCTCTGTAAAAATGATTCCTAAACATAAATCCACTATGAACATCGGGACCACTTACTTCTTGCCACCTGCAGTGACCTCTTACCAAAGGAAAACTGTTCTAGCAAGCAATACCAGTAGACGTGAAGATCATTCTCAGTTATAGTAAAAGAAGGTTGCGAATGTGGGTCATAAAAATCATGTGGGAGCATACCGGGCAGCATCTACACATCATGTGTCCCCATGAAATCATATCAGCAAGGATGCAAGTGTGTGGAATTTTCCA
>NW_028080167.1:0-1719 GCF_014824575.4 Sturnira hondurensis | reverse complement strand
ACCACACACAGAGCACTGTGGCCAGTGAGTGTCCTGAGTGCCTTGATTATGTTCCTGAGAGTTGGACCACTGTTGTATATGTTCTGTGTTTAATGTTTCTACTCGTGTTTTCAGTTGAAGTAGTAACATTGCATTAGTATTTTATTCCTAGGTATTTCTACAATTCTGGTAATCTATGTATTATTTCTCCCATTCACATACAATTAGCATAGTTGTGTAAATGCTTCTGAACGATGACAACAGTGAGTGCTTGGATTAAAATTTGATCTAAGTTTTGGAAATAGCAAGAAAGAGAAACCTAGATTCATACAGTTTCTTAATGTTAATTGTACTTGAATTCTCTGTGTCTCTGATTATTTCAACACATGTAGATTCTTTCAAAGATAGTTAAGTGAACATATATTAAAAGGCGTTTTCCTCTGGCCAGTGAAGACCTAAAACTGTGTTCTGAGACTGTGTTTTGACCTGGTTTCTTCAACACTAAGCACAGAGGAAGGAGGATGGAGGAAAACTGATAGATTAAAAAAAATGGAAAAGGTAGACCTTATTTGGTTCCTANATTTATACACCAACAGGTTATTTGGTATTAGTAAGGGAATTAATGTCATAAGTGAAATAATTGAATTGTCATTACATTACAAACAAGAGTCCTTTTGTTTAAGAGATGCATTCTGAAATTGTTACAGAGAGAACCTGAAGAGTGGGACTTGCTTAGCTATACTCTGGTTTGAGGGCAGTGAACTGAGGTATGGGTGAAGCATGATGGATTCATTGTTATTGGGGCTAGGCATTGGGTATGTAGCTATTCATTCTACAATTCAATTTTCTGTACATTTTAAGTTCCCTGTAACAAAGTTTTAAAACATAGAATGTATCTATCACTTGAAAGAATAAGTAACCTGTATAAACTGAACATTATCTGTTGGTGTGCTGCAGAGATTGAAGTGAATTTATAGTCATTTTCTTCAAAGCGTAATGCCAATTTTATTTGCTTAGGGATATCAGATAAGCTATTTCAGCTCACTGTACATCAGTATCTTCATTGAAAGTGTGGACATTTATAATTTCCATGTCATGGAGTTCAGCTACTCCATCATTCATTCATTCACTCATTGGACAGTCATTTAATCCCTACTACATTTATTGAACGTCAGATACAGTTGTCAAAGCCACAGAATATTTAAATGTTTGGTGTGCTAAAAATATTTGGGGAGTCAGAGGTGGTATCAGAACAAAGAAGCTACATTTTGAGAGAGGAGCTTAATTTTAAATTATTGCACTTAATTTCAAATGCATTAGGTTTGTCACATTTTGTTGGCTTAAAAAATCTCTGATGACATAATCAAGTGTAATAAACTGTATAACTGGTTTGCTAGACTTGGGGCTTAATCAGTTACTGAACAATTAATATGGCTTAATGGTGAAATGATTCTATGTGTAAGTTAACGTGGAGAGTTCCACAAACTACTCTCTTCTCTGAAATAATTCAGCTTGTCAAAAGAGAAGTGTCTGTTCTTTCTTGTTTCAGTGGCCACGTATTTTTAAAGCAAGTGTTTTAAATCCAGGAACAATCTACATTGTAACAGATCATTGGCTTTGAAAGACTTAGGATGAACATTGTCAAAAGTGAAAGATGATTTCTGAGTGAGTTGTGGCCAACAAAGGCTCAGAGCAACATTAGCCAACAGAAGCACATGTCTGTTCAGAAAGGAAACAGTC
>NW_028080166.1:0-1102 GCF_014824575.4 Sturnira hondurensis | reverse complement strand
TTGAGGAAATTATTGATAACAATGTAAAATTTTGAAAATGATTCTCAGTCTTTGGTATTTTGCACTAAGTGAGTGTTTATCACCTAAGGTTCAAGGAAGGACAGAAGATAGAAAAAGAAAGGAAATTGAAACTTAGGGAAAAGAAGGGTCATAGCCAAAGTCCACAGTAAAATCTAAAGTCAGTCTCAAAAGTACACAATATGTTCCTATTCACAAAAGTAGTTTTCAAGTTTCTGTCTCTTTTGTGATTGATGTTCATAAACGTAATTGTCAATTGTGTTTCACACCGTTCAGTTTCATAGTGTTGTTTTCTTCTGTTCACTGCATGTTATAGATCCATTCAGGGCTTCAGCACAGTTAGATACCTTTCAAAATAAATAAAATATTGACATGATTAATTCTTTTCCTTTATAATGTAACCCCTTTTTTTAAAGATTTTATTCATTTATCTTTAGAGCGGAAGGGAAGGAGAGAGAGAGAGAGAAACATCAATGTATGGTTGCCCCTCATGTGTCCCTTGCTGGAAACTGGCCTGCAACCCAGGTATGTGCCCTGACTGGGAACCGAACTGCGATCCTCTGCTTTGCAGGCCCGCGCTCAATCCATTGAGCTACAGCAGACTGAACTATAATGTAATTTCTATTCATATTATGGAAGCTGTATGAGGGAAGGTAATACTTCTAATACTCATTTAACTTTTGTGTTGCTTAGAAAACCTAAGTCATTGTATATTTTGGAGGTTAACCCTTTGTCTGAGGTGTCATTGGCAAATATGTTTTCCCAAACAGTTGCTTCTCTTTTTATTTTAATATTGTTTTCTTTAGCCATGCAGAAGCTTTTTGTTTTGATGAGATACCATTTGTTCATTCTTTCTTTTATATCCCTTGCTCTAGGGGACATATCAGTAAAAATGTTGCTGCATGACATATCTGAGATTTTCCTGCCAATGTTCTCCTCTAGGATTTGAATGCTTTCACAGCTTATATTTAAGTCTTTTATCCACCTTGAATTTATTTTGGTGTATGGTATAAGTTGGTGCTCGGGTTTCACTTTTTTGCATTTTGCATGTAGCTGTCCAGTTCTCCCAACATAATTTGTTGAA
>NW_028080165.1:0-1702 GCF_014824575.4 Sturnira hondurensis | reverse complement strand
AGTCTCCTGCAGGTATCTTGATGTCCTCTGCTTCCACCTACTCCTTTCTTTGCGTGTGTGTCATCAGCTGGAGGGGGAGGCAAAATGGTTTATGACAGCAGGAGAGTACTTTACGATATTTACAGTTAGAGCTGGTAGAGAAGAGATAGAAGATCTTTAGGCTCTATATAGTTTTAACTGTAATCTTCAACCCAATTTGCCACCTCTAGGAAAGGATAGACCAAAGATAAGTCTTTTGCTGGGGAGGGAAGGCTTGTGAGTTGTATCTAGAAAGCAGTGAGGTTGCAGGTGGTCAGATTTTGAGGTAAGGTGAGAGTAAAGAATAGTAAATAGTCGTAGCATGTGAGCAAGTAGAGTTAATCACTACAGTAATAGAATTCAGGAACCTCTAAAGTGGCCTAAGACCCAAGAGATGTGTTGTGAAGTATTTACAGTGGTATAGAAAGCAACAAACAAACAAACAAACAAAAGGGCAAGAGAAGTGAGGAAAAAGCAGTAAGTTTGGGGTGAAATGAAGAAGGACTAAAACAGGAAAAAAGAAAGGAGAGGAACAGAGTACTGAAAGATACAGCAATAATAAAATTTAAAAATATATACAATTACCGAAAAAAGTTTAAAAATAAAAGTAAAAAAAAAACAAACAAGAAAACCCTCCTTCCTTGTTGGTTTCAAACTGTCCAATCCGGTTTTTCTGGTTTCGGCGGGACCCCCCGGTGGGCTGGGTTGTAGGCCGGGCACACACCCGCCCACCAGCCAGGCTACCAGACTGGGGTGCGGGTGCCCGCCCACCTGACATGCTGCCTTGGTCCCAAGGGATCTGGTACTGGTCCTCCCAAGTCCTGTGGCTGGGTGAGAAGCAAGTCAAGCTGCCTTCATAGGAGAACACCTCAGTCCACTTTCCAGTAAAAACTTCTCCAGAAAGCATACCTCTCAGCCCAGCCCAATCCCCAACCTGACTGGTTAGGACAATGCTCCTCTCAAATTTCCTGGGCTGGCAGGCTGGTGGGCTGGCGACCACAAAGATCACAACTGAACATGGCCCCCTGTCCTTGCCACCCTCCCTGCACACAGGCAGACAGGTCTCTGCCACCGAGCCCCTCCTAGATGGTGAGAGAGGGAGCCAGCTCTTCCAGGAACCCCGCAGCCGGCCCACTGCTCCACTGGGTGCTGGTCTCCCTACGAGTCCTTCGTGGCACTGGCCACAGATGGAAGCCTCTACACCCCTAACACAGCGGCAGCGGCGACTCCAAGGTGTTTTGGGCTGGCCGAGGGCAGCCGGTCCTGCCACTGCTGCTTTTGTCTTTACTCACAGTTGCTGGGCTCCCGCTGAGTCCTCTGTGGCAGACGCCCCAATGCTGGCCGTAGACAGAAGCCTCTGGGCCCTGAAAGCTGCGGCAGCAGCAGCTCCGAGGTCTTTATGCGCTGGCCAATGGCTGCTGGTCCCGCCGCTGCAGCTTTTGACTTACTCACAGGTGCCGGGGTCCCAATTAGTCCTCTGTGCCAGATGCCCGTTGCTGGGCGCAGGCGGAAGCCTCTGGGCCCCGATCTCTGAGGCAGCCAAGGCTCCAAGGTCTTTATGGTCCAGCCAAACGCTGCCGTCCCGCCGCCGCTGCCACCGCCCTTGACTTTTCTCAGGGTTGCCGGGCTCCAGATGAGTTCTCCGTGGCAGATGCCCCTGTCCCCCTGTTGCTGGGCACAGACG
>NW_028080164.1:0-719 GCF_014824575.4 Sturnira hondurensis | reverse complement strand
GTGCTACACCCCTGAGGTGGGCCAGCTAGGGGTCGGAGGAGTCCTCTCGTCCGTCCAGAGACCGCTCCCTCTGTGCATCCCCAGGCCCCCAGGGGGTGCTCCTGCACGGGTGGCAGAGGCTCCTGAACGACCCACAGCACTGGACACCGGAGAGGGCCGGGGGACCCAGGACTGCGGCCGGGTTCTGTGCGGAGGGAGAGAACACGGAAGGAGAAGCGAGCAGGAGGGAGAGTCCGCACAACCCCTTCCATTCAAAGCTTCTTTCCTTTTCATGGAACCCCTCTCGGAGGAGTGCTGGGGAGGGGCAGCCAGAGGTGGCGGATCCAGACCTGGGAGAACCTTGGGCCCCTAAGCTGCTTGCTCACCTCCACACCCTTCCCACCCTCCATCCCACGCAGGACAGAAGCCTCGCCCCTCAGGCTGCCCCAACACCTTTGTCTCCTGCAAACAGGGTGGGGGGGGGCTCGGGGTTTCCTCAGGTAAAGCTGGTCTCCCCACCCACCATGCCTTCCCATTCTCCGTAACCAGTCTTCCTCGGGGCCAGGCCACCTCAGAGCCTCCGCCCTCACGGTTTTTCTGCCACGCCCTGAGCTATCTCCTTTGAGGCCACCACCTGGGTGCTCCTGACACAGGGAGCCCCTGTTCTTGCTTTCCTGACATCTGTGCGTCTGTCCCGCTCAAGTGCGACCACTTGCTCATTTGCTCATTGGGCCACCTAC
>NW_028080163.1:0-1028 GCF_014824575.4 Sturnira hondurensis | reverse complement strand
CCAATCCAAAAGAACCTATGCACCCCAATGTTCATAGCAGCACAATTCACAATTGCCAAGAGTTGGAAGCAACCTCGATGCCCATCGGTCAATGACTGGATCAAAAAACTATGGTACATTTACACAATCGAATTCTATGCTGCAGAAAGGAAGAAGGAACTCCTACCCTTTGCAACATCATGGATGGAACTGGAAAGCACTATGCTGAGCAAAATAAGCCAAGTGGTGAAAGACAAATACCATATGATATCACCGTTAACAGGGATCTAAACAAAACAAACAAGCAAGCAAAATATGACCAATGACACTCAAATAAGGAACAGGCTGACAGGGTCCAGAAGGGAGAGGGGAGAGAATCATAGGGGAAAAGGCGATGGACTCACATGAACAAGTATAAAGGACACATGGACAATAACTAAGGGTGGGGAATGGAAAGGGGAGGGAGGTGGGGAGCATGGGGGGGAACGGGCAGGGTTGGGAATATAACACAGAAAGCTGTGCTTGAACAAGTATTAAATTAAAAAATTATTTTAAAAAATAAATTTAAAAAAAGTGCACAAACTTACACACAAAGATTTTAAGCAGTATGGTTGTCTGTAATTTTTTTATCCTCACCTCAGGACATGTTTCCATTGATTCGAGAGAGAGGGGTAGAGCAAGAGAGAGAGACTCAAATGAGAAAGATTGATCCATTGCCACCCACACATGCCCCAATAGAGGATCAAACCCCCAAATCCATGCAAGTGCCCTTACCAGGAATCCAACCCATAACCTTTTGATACACAGAATGATGCTCTAACTAACTAAGCCTCATGGCCAAGGCAGTTGTCTTTAATTATTTTCCTCTCTCAATGTCCAAAGACTTCAAAGTCAGAACCACATTTTCTTTTATACTGTAGGGATATATGTACCTGCTAATGGGGAAGAATCTCCAAATTGACTTTAGATTTGTTTCTTCTACTGATTGGGTGTTTCGACAGAAAAGGTCCTCACCCAAGGGGTGCAAGTAAATGGATTGAGGTCCTTAA
>NW_028080162.1:0-988 GCF_014824575.4 Sturnira hondurensis | reverse complement strand
TTTTTGATGTATTGTTGGATGCAGTTTGCCAATATTTTGTTGAGGATTTTAGTGTCTGTGTTCATCAGCGATATTGGCCTGAAGTTTTCTTTCTCTGTTGTGTCTTTCTCTGGTTTTGGAATTGGGATGATGCTGGTTTCATAAAAGAAAGTTTGAGAGTCTTTCACCATTTTGGATTTTTTAGAATAGTCTGTGAAGAATAAGGGTTATCTCTTTCTTAAATGCTTTGTAGAGTTCTCTTGTGATACCATGTGGTCCAGGGCTTTTGTGTGACGGGAGTGTTGCATCCACCAACCGCGAGAACAAATGTCGGAGACTTTCAGGGTTTCAAAGATGTTACTTTATTGGCCAAGTTTAACCTGCTCAGGGGCGAACTCTCAAAATGTCCGGAGACACAGTGCCTGCAGGGGCCGAAAACGAGAGTCACACCTAGCACTTACAGCCAAGTCCTTATATAGAGGCAAGCAAGCAAACATTACACAGAAGATGTGGTGGTTAGCTATTGGCTTACAGAGCCCGTGCACGGGAACAGGGTGGGGTCTGTCTCAACTGAAAGGAAAATTTTGAAACTAAACAGATTGCAATCAACTTACAGGATGTTTGCTAGGGATGCAGGCTCCTTGGGGCTGAGACTATTTTTCTTGTTCCCAACAGGGAGTTTTTTTATTACTGCTTCAATTTTATCTGCTGTTATTGGTTTGTTCAGGCTTTCTGCTTCTTCTTCATTGAGTTTCAGAAGATTATATTTTTCTAGAAATGTGTCCATTTCACCTAGGTTTTCAAATTTCTTGGCATACAATTCTTCATAATAATTTCTTACAATTCTTTGTATTTCTGTGGTGTCAGGTGTAATTTCTCCTCTTTCATTTCTGATTGTGTTTATTTGGGTCTTCTCTCTTCTTTTCTCGATGAGCCTGCTTAAAGGCTTGTCAATTTTGTTTATCTTTTCAAAGAACCAACTCCTGGATTCATTGATCCTTAGAATTGT
>NW_028080161.1:0-864 GCF_014824575.4 Sturnira hondurensis | reverse complement strand
CATTTACGTTACCAACAACAGCAAAACACTACAAACAAATACTGTATGTCCATTATTGGTATGCATGTGAGGGGCTGAGGTGCCCGGATGTCTGCATGTCAGTGTAAAATGCATGAAGGAATAAGACGGGTTGATGACTAAACAGAAGGACCAATACGTGATGAAGCAAATACCAAGAAGTGACTGGAGAATTTAAGCAGTGTATATATGGTATTCTCTGCATGGTTAGTTCTTTCAAATTTTCTGTATTTTTATGATAAGATGGTAGAAAAACCTCAAGTAACCAAACTTCATTCTTTAAAAAGCATTAACTTTGTGCAAATGTTCCACAGTTGTTTTATCCTCTCATCCGCTGATGGATACTTGGGCATTTACACAATGGAATTCTACTTGGCTGTAAAAAGGATGAAAATGTTACCCTTTGCAACAATAGGGAAGGACCTGGAGAACATCGTGCTGAGTGAAATGAGCCAGCCAAATACCAGCGAGAAAGACAAATACCATATGATTTCACTCATACATAGAATCTAATGAACAGACTGAACTAACAAAAAAAATGGGGACAGATTCATAGATGGAGAGCAGATGACAGCTACTGAGGGTAGGGGGTAAGGGGGGGGGGGATGGACCAAAAAGGAAAAAGAACTCATGGTGTGGGTTCATTGCCGGATGAGGTATAAATGGGCTAAATGGAATGGAAAATATATAAATAACAATAAAAGCATTACCTAAAATTTTACCATCATTATGCATAGACAGACACTCCCTCCCTCCTTCCTTTCCCTCACATCTTTACTTCTATTGTGAATCTGCGAATGTTTACTATTAAGAGATTTGTAACCCATCCAATCACAAACTAAAATT
>NW_028080160.1:0-529 GCF_014824575.4 Sturnira hondurensis | reverse complement strand
AATAATTCCTTTTTGAACATCTTTAATTTGAGAGGACTATGTGACATCCAAGTGGAGATATGAAAAGGGTATATGAATCTGGAGATCATGGGAGACTTCATAGCCTAAATATGTATTTCAGAATCATCAGCATATATATGGAATTTAAGGCTATAGAACTGATGACATCACCTATGGATGAATGTAGACAGAGAAGTACCCAAGGACTGAGTGTTGAGGTACTCCAGAGCTTAGTATATTGGGAAAAATAAGAGGATCTAGCAAAGGGGACTAAAAAAAATGACTGATGAGGTAGGATAGTAGAAGGGACGAAAGTTTGAGTAGAATAAGTCGAAGAGAGAATAGAAGGAGAGGCATTCTTCTAGATAAAATAGACAAATTTCTAGGAGTTTTGTTCTAAAAGGGAGTAATGTAATGATTAGAGAAGTGAGATGTGGGCTCCAGAAAGTTTTTTTTAATTAAAAAAGTTTAACTAATATATTTTATTTTTAATATATTTTGTTGATTATGCAATTGCAGTTGTCCCAAT
>NW_028080159.1:0-957 GCF_014824575.4 Sturnira hondurensis | reverse complement strand
GGATGAGGATGAAGACTTTGAGGGCAGCAGCTGCAGCTCATCTTCCTCAGGGATTACCTCTGACTCAGACTCCAACTAAGCTGTGTTCATTCCCAAAATGGTGGGACAGACAGCTTCCCTACAAACGTTCTTGGCAGTGGCATTGTAATAAAGGGCTCATCTCCTTCTCCTTCCATTTTCTTCTTTCTATCCTTCTGTCCTGGAAAGAAAATATGGCTTTTGAAAAATAGGTACCTGTGTAGGACTTTCTGGTTCTCCTATTCCCCAAGTCTACCCCGTATAGAAAAACCTCATGCAATTAAGGCTCTTGGAATAAACAATGAGATGATCGGGCTGTGGACAGCACACAGGGATGGATGGAGTTTTCTGAGATCAGAAGTTTTACTAAAAGTTGTTCTTCCTGTCCAAAGCAGTGGGGACATGCTGCGCCAATGGACTTTCTCTGTGGAACTGTCTCTCAGGACTCTAACACTGGAACTGGGAAGTGGAAGTTTTGACTGATTGGAAGTAAGATAGTTGCCTTTAAGAAAATTGTTGGTTTTTCTTATCACAGTTGCTATTGTGGACAAACTAATTGTGAGCTTAATAAATAAAAATTTGGCAAAGCAAACGAACAAAAAAATGCCAACCCCACAGAGCTGTCTCCCTGCTGTCTGATATAAAGAGTTGGTCTTCCCCATCCTGCGAGTGGGCAGGGCTTGTTCACAGCGGCATTTCTGTATACATCTACCTCAGAGACAATGAGATTTTTCCCACTGATTCCCCCCCCCAAAAAAAATTTTAAACTCCCCATTTTCATTTAAATTGGGTGCTCTTTAGAGTCATTCCCCTTTGACTCTTTTGCACCAATTTCCCAGGTCATGTCTGAATTTGTTCTGGTCTCCACCACAACCTTTTCCTAATACACTATGTGCAAATAAACCACATTTTTACCATACCCCCAATTTTGATGTATTA
>NW_028080158.1:0-1020 GCF_014824575.4 Sturnira hondurensis | reverse complement strand
GAATATCCTGGAGTCTGGCAAGATGATCCACCCAGCCTGATCTTTTCTCCCCTCTAGTCCTTTCCCGAGTTGTTCTTCTTCTGTAGTATATTTAGGATGAGGAGGAAGGCTTGGGTGGGGAAGTAGGGGCAGCACACTCTCTTTCTGGGCTGTGGATTCCCGTGCCGCCGCATCTGCGAGGTTGTTCCCTCTGATGACAGGCGTCTCGCCCTTTTGGTGCCCTCTGCAGTGAATTATGGCTACCTTGGCGGGGAGCCAGATGGCATCTAGGAGGGCTAAAATCTCTTCCTTGTTTTTAATGTCCTTACCTCCTGCAGTCAGGAGGCCTCTCTCCTTATATATGGCTCCATGGATATGTGCTGTAGCAAAGGCATACCGGCTGTCAGTGTATAAATTTACAACCTTACCTTCTGCCATTTTCAAGGCCTGAGTTAGTCCAATCAGCTCAGCCCTCTGCGCTGAAGTACCAGCGGGCAGCGCCTTCTTCCATAATACCTCTGTCTCTGTCGTCACCACTGCTCCCGCATAGCGCTGTCCATCCTCAACATAGCTGCTCCCGTCTGTGTAGAGGGTGAGATCTGGCTTTTCGTAAGCCTGATCCCTCATATCTGGGAGGGAGCCTGACACAGCGTCTAATACATGTGAGCAGTCATGCATCACAGTGGAATCTGGGACGGGCAGCAGGGTGGCTGGGTTCAAGGCTGTTGTTTTCAAAAATGTCACAGCTGGTGGATTCAGGAGTTGGGCTTGGTATTGGGTGAGCCTTGCATTTGACAGCCATCTGTCAGGTGGAGCTCTCAAAACTTGTTGTAAGTAATGTTCTCCAATTATTTGGATGTCCTGGCCTAGTGTTAGTTTACTGGCTTCTTTTACCAGGACGGAGGTCGCCGCCAGGGCTCTTAAACATGCTGGCCAGCCTGAGGCTACTGGATCAAGTTTCTTGGACAAGTAGGCTATGGGCCTTTTCAAGGGCCCTAATTCTTGGCTTAGTACGCCGAGGGCTACCCCCCCCCTTCTCAG
>NW_028080157.1:0-815 GCF_014824575.4 Sturnira hondurensis | reverse complement strand
ATAAGCAATAGAAAAAGAATTTTCACCCTCATCATGCCATAAAACCACTTCGTGAAAATTAAACTGAACTCCTAGTTCCAGCCAGTCACTTCCTATGTTTCTTCACTGATGCCAAGGACAATGGTGTTCTTTTGATATTCAACTTCAGGCTTATGTGTCAGGTACACTTACAGGTTAATGTTCTTATTGATTATAGCTTTTAAAACTGCAAGTTTATCCTTATGTTTCTTAAGTGTGATGTTTTTCTTATCCTTACCTGAGGACATGCTTACTGATTTTAGACAGAAGAGGAGAAATAAAGAAAGGGAAATAAAGAGACACTGATCAGCTGTCCCCTGCACACGCCCCTACCACAACCAAACCCATTACCCAGGAATGGATTCCACAACCATTTGCTTTATGAGACGATGCTTCAAACAACTGAGCCACACTGGCTAGGGCCAAGGTATTGTAATTTTATAATTTTTTGCATCATTTGCTATGGAAAGAACATTGTATTTTAGATTTTTTTGCCATCAACTTTCTTAACATTAAAAAAAAATCCCTAGAGTTAGCTTTACTTGTGAGTGTAGTGAAATTTAAGGTGTCTGACAAGAGCATTGTCCCCTCACCCAAAATCTCTCCCTTAAATCTTTGTTATTCTCACATATTCTGTCATTAAAGGGTTACAACAGTTTTCAAGCAACTCTGCAATTATCCTGTTAAAATGCAGATGCCTGTGGAAAGGACACAGCCCTTAAGCTATAACAGTTATTAGCCCTGCAATGAGGATTCATTTGTCAACTGTCACCTTAGAAAATGGAATGCAATCTTCA
>NW_028080156.1:21189-42149 GCF_014824575.4 Sturnira hondurensis | reverse complement strand
TATTCTCAGGGGAATCAAGAAAATTTAATTTATTCATTCATTATACGGATATTAAGTACAAAATCTGGACTTTGTGTAATGCTAGGTAAATAAAACAATGATAAGTCTTAATCCCAGAGAAATTTTAATCTAATGAGATAGACATAACTGCCTATGTTAAAATCCTGTAGGGCTTCCAGTCAAGATGGCAGTATAGGCAGACATGGCTCACCTCTTCACACAATCACATCAAAATTAAAAATAAAATATGGAACAACCATCATTTGGAACCATCATAAATCAAGTTGAATGGAAGTCTAACAACTACAGAACTAAAGAAACCACATCCATTCCGACTGGTAGAAGGTGCGTGGACAAGAACAAGCTGGTCCCTACCCATGTGTGGTCGACACAAATTCTGGAGGGACATCTTGGGAGTGAAGAGTTCCAGGTTCACATCGGGCTCCCCAGTCCAGGGATTCCAGTGCCAGGAAGATAAGTACCTACAACCTCTGGCTGCAAAAACAAGTAGGGATTGAGTTGGTGGAAGATACTTCTGGGCTCCCAAGCAGTTCCTCTTAAAGAATACACACATGAATTCACCCACTCAGACTGACTCCCTCAGACCTGCAGCACCAGGGTAGCAACTTGAAGGACAGCAGTGGTATATGGGGAGAAATTGAAGTATCTGGCACCAAGTAAAGGCAATTGTCCCTTTCCTAAATCATCTTTTCACACAGCTGGAAAACTGGTGCCATATCTGAGCCTCTATCAACCTAACACTGTTTGAGCCAACTTGGAGATCCCCAGAGACTCCCCTGAACCCGTTTTACTGGCCCGCCTGAGCTCCTTTTCCATATGAATGACTGGTCTTGGCTCATGCTTCACTACTTCCCAAATCCTATCAAACAAACCACAGATGACATCAGTGGACCCCAGGCCCCGCACTAGCAGCAACCAGCCTAAATTCACAGCTCCACTTCATCTGGGAATCCCTAAGCTCAGCACAAGCAACAGCCATCTCAGATTTTCCTATAGCTCAGGTAAGTTGGCCCTGGCTCAAAAACAGTTGGGGGCTGACCCTGACCTGCACCACCTTGGAAACCCTAAGGCCAATACACCCAGTTGACAGCTATACACCATATCAGAGCACCACCACCCTGCTCCTGCACAGCTGATCGTCCATGAAGAGCAGAGATTCATGGTCATTGGCCACAGCCAATTCTTGCAGTGATTGGTCTGGTGAAATCCCTCCCATTGATCTGCCAACAGAAACCAAGGTTCAACTAAAAGGGGAGGGTGTACTCAGCTCACACAAAGGACATAATTTGAGTTTCAGCTGGGGTGATAGAAGAGGCTGTGCTACTGGACCTTACAGGATACCTACTACATGAAGGCACTCTACCAAGACATGAAGTCAAAGCAGCACTACCTAATACATAGGAACAAACATGGGGAGGCTGCCAAAATCAGGAGACAAAGAAACATGATCAAAACTCCAGAAAAAGAGCTAAATGAAATGTAAATAAACAATCTATCAGATGCAGAGTTCAAAACACGGGTTATAAAGATGTTCAGGGAACATACTGAGGTTCTTAACAGCATAAAAAAGATCCAGCCAGAAATAAAGGATATACTAATTGAAATCAAGAACAATTTACAGAGAAATAAGAGTGGAGTGCATGAAGCTGAGGACCAAAGCAATGATTTGGAACATAAGGATGCAGGAAATAACCAATAAGAACGAGAAGAAAAAGGAATAGAAAAATGAGAATAGTAAAAGCAGCCTCTGACACTTCAAGAGGCCCAACATTCACATCATGGAGTGCCAGAAAATCAAGAGAAAGAACAAGATATTGCGAATTTATTTGAAAAAAAAAACAGTGGAAGAAAGCTTCTCTAATTTGCTGAAGGAAATAGACATGCAAGTCCAGGAAGCAAAGAGAGTCCAACACAGCAAAGAGGATGCAAATAGGCCCACTCCCAAGACACAGCATACTTAAACTGACAAAGGTTAAAGATAAGAGTGCAGCCCATGTGGAAAAAAGTATAGAGTGTTCTCAGAAAACTAAAAATGGACCTGCCTTTTGACCCAGCAATTCCACTGCTGGGATTATACCCTAAAAGCCCTGAAACACCAATCCAAAAGAATCTATGCACCCCATGTTCATAGCAGCACGATTTACAGTAGCCAAGTGCTGGAAGAAACCTAGGTGCCCATCAGGAAATGAATGGATCAAAACAACTATGGGGCACTGGCTGGTATAGCTCAGTGGATTGAGCACGGGCCTGCAAAACAGAAGATCGCAGTTCCATTCCCAGTCAGGGCACATGCCTGGGTTGCAGGCCAGTTCCTAGCAGGGGACACAAGAGAGCAACTATACATTGATGTTTCTTTCCTTCTCTCCTTCCCTTTTCCTCTAAAGATAACTAAATAAAATCTTAAAAAAATGGTACATTTACACAATGGAACACTATGCAACAGAAAGAAAGAAGGAACTACTACCTTTTGTGGCAGCATGGATGGAACTCGACAGCATTATGCTAAGTAAAATAAGCCAGGTGGTGAGAGAAAAATACCATATGATCTCACTTTTTACTGGAAAATAATCAACAAACCAACAAAGCAAGCAAAATATAACCAGAGACATAGAAATTGAGAACAATAAAACAGTAACCAGAGGCGAGGTGAGGAGGGATAATGGGTAATAGGCGGGAAGGGTTTCCAGAAACAAGTTTAGAGGACTGTGGACAAACCCAAGGGGGGTGTGGAGACAGGGTAGTGATGTGGGCATGGTTGGGGGGATGGAGGGTTAAATGCAGACAACTGTAATTGAACAACAATAAAATAAATTAAAAGATAAGAAGTAAATAAAAGAGAATTATATAGAGAAATAAAAAAATACTGAACTGGGTGGTTGGCACTTGGAAGGGTTTAAAAAATAAAAATGAAAACAGTAAGAGAAAAGTTAGTTACCTACAGGGAAGTTCCCATCAGACTTTCAGCTGATTTCTCAAAAGAAATTTTGCAGGCAGAAGGGATTGGTGAGATGTATTCAAAGTCATCTTAAACAGAGACCTATAGCCAAGATTGCTCTACCCAGCAGAGCTATCATTTTTTTTAATTTATTTCTTGTTCAAGTACAGTTTTCTGTCTTATATTCCCAGCCCTGCCCGCCCAGTGCTCTCCACTTCCCTCCCATTTCCACCCCCCATCTTAGTTATTGTCCATGTGTCCTTTTTACTTGTCCATGTGAGTCCATCCCCTTTTCCCCTGTGATTCTCTCCCCTCTCCCCTCTGGTCCCTGTCAGCCTGTTCCGTATTTGAGTGTCTTTGGTCATATTTTGCTTGCTTGTTTGTTTTGTTGTTTAGATTCCTGTTAATGGTGAAATCATATGATATTTGTCTTTCACTGCCTGGCTTATTTCGCTTAGGATAATGCTTTACAGTCCCATCCATGATATTGCAAAGGGTAGGAGCTTCTTCTTCCTTTCTGCAGCATAGAATTCCATTGTGTAAATGTACCATAGTTTTTTGATCCAGTCATTGACTGATGGGCATCTAAGTTGCTTTCAACTCTTGGCTATCGTAAATTGTGCTGCTATGAACATCGGGGTGCATAAGTTCTTTTGGACTGGTGTTTCAGGGTTCTTAGGATATACTCCTAATAATGGAATTGCTGGGTCAAAGACATGTTCATTTTTAGTTTTCTTAGAAAATTCCATACTGTTTTCCATAGTGGTTGTACCAGTCTGCAATCCCATCAACAGTGAACTAGGGTTCCCTTTCCCCCACAACCTCTCCAGCACTTGTTGTTTGTCTCTTTGTTTATGCTAGCCAGTCTGACGGGTGTAAAGTGGTATCTCATTGTGGTTTTAATTTGCATCTCTCTGATAGCTAGTGATATCGAGCATCTTTTCATGTGTCTCTAATTCCTCTGTATGTCCTCCTTGGAGAAGTGTCTGTTCAAGTCCTTTGCCCATTTCTTTAAAAGATATTATTTATTTATCTTTAGAGAGGAGGGGAAGGAGAGAAGGAGAGAAATATCAATGTATGGTTGCCTCTCATGAGTCCCCTGCTGGGAACTGGCCTGCAATCCAGGCATGTGCCCTGACTGGAAATCGAACCACAGTCCTCTGGTTCGCAGGCCTGTGCTCAATCCACTGAGCTACACCAGCCAGGGCTACCCTTTGCCCATTTTTTAATTGGGTTGCTCATCTTCTTTGAGTGGAGTCGAGTGAGTTCTTTGTATATTTTGGAGATTAAACCTTTGTCTGAGGTATCATTGGAAAATATGTTTTCCCAAACTGTTGCTTCTCTTTTTATTTTGATACTGTTTTCCTTACCCATGCAGAAGCTTTTAATTTTGATGAGATCCCATTTGTTTATTCTTTCCTTTATGTCCCTTGCTCTAGGGGACGTATCATTTAAAATCTTGCTGCATGGAATATCTGAGATTTTCCTGCCAATGTTCTCCTCTAGGGCTTTAATGGTTTCATGGCTTTTATTTAGGTCTTTTATCCACCTTGAATTAATTTTGGTGTATGGTGTAAGTTGGTGCTTGAGTTTCATTTTTTGCATGTAGCTGTCCAGTTATCCCAACACCATTTGTTGAAAAGGCTATCTTTACTCCATTTTATGTTACTGCCCCCTTTGTCGAATATAAATTGACTGTAGAGATTTGGGCAGAGCTATCATTTAGAATCAAAGGACAGATAAAGAACTTACCAGACAAGAATAAACTAAAGGAGTTCATCACCACAAAACCATTGTTATACGAATAGTTAAAGAGACTTAGTTAAGAAAATAAGATCAAAACTATGAAGAATAAAATGGCAAAAATACAAATCTATCAATAATTGAATCTAAAAGCAAACTAAGGAAACAAGGAGAACAGAGGAAGGATCATTAATATAGAGTGCATTTTGATGGTGAAACAGAAAGTCTAAGTCATCCACATTCCACAAAAATATCATATTAATCATTTTTCTTTTTGTTATAGAGTGGTAGAAACTGCCCTCAAATCTCAGTGAATTACAGAAAAAACTATTTATTTCTTTACTTATATTACACAGCAACTTCAAGCTGCATTCTGCTGTGATTAAAGTGGCCCCAATTAGGATAAGTGATTTTTAAAGAAAAGGAGAAAGGAGATAGAGAGCTAATTATGCTTCTTAAAAGATTTGCTTGAAACTTGTATATATCACATCTACTCAGCTTCATAGAGAAAACAAGTTACATGTCCAGCGAGACAACAGAGGGACACAGAACTCTGACCTACCATAGGAAGCACTGACATAGCAAAGATTGGGAGTGTAGCATCCTCCTTCAGGGGAGGTGGAAAATAACTGACCTCTATCAATTATTGATAGATTTGAATAACAGAGCACAATATAGCATTACTGTCAAAAAGTCTTCCCTGAATTAGGGCCAGCATTACTGAGTTCACAGGACTGCCCACCAAACCCTGAAAAGATGTTGTGGAATGGGTGAAGAGGTGAGGGGATTAAGAAGTACACTAGCCCTGGCTAGTGTGACTCAGTGGACTAAGCACTGGACTGTGAACTAAAGGGTCATGGGTTCAATTCCCATTCAGGACACTTGCCTGGGTTTCAGGAGATGCCCCCAGAAGAAAGTACTCAAGAGCCATGTGCCGATTAATATTTCTCTCTTTCTTTCTTCTTCCTTCCCCCTCTTTAAAAATCAATAAATAATATATTTTTAAAAAGTACCATAAGTAGTTATAGAATAGTCAGGGCGACATAAAGTACAGTATAGGAAATGGAATAGCCAAAGAATTTATATGCATGACCTATGGACATGAACAATGGTGTGGGAATTGCCTCATGCTCTGGAGGGTCCTAGCTGGGGTGAGAGGCTAAAGGGGAAAACTTGGGACAACTGTAATAGCAAAATCAACAAAAAATAATTTTAAACAAACTAGAGAATCTCTTTCTCTATTCAGAGTACAGAAAGAGAAGGAAAACTTCCAAAATCACTTGATAAAGCAGGTATAAAACTGATTTTTAAAACCTGGTAAGTATAAAAATAGTGAAAATAATGTTAGAGATTGCCCTGGCTGGTGTAGCTCAGTGGATTGAGCATGGGCCTGTGAACCAAAAGATCCCAGTTTGATTCCCAGTCAGGGCACATGCCTGGGTTGCAGGCCAGTTCCCAGCAGGGGACACATGAGAAGCAACCAAACATTGATATTTCTCTCCCTCTCTTCTTCACTTCCCTTCTAAAGATAAAAAAAGTAATGATAATGTGAGAGAAAATCTGCTGAAAAACAGTAAGACTCATATTTTTTAGAATCAACAGCACATATCAGTCATTCATATATACAAACAACATTCACTTGGAAGTTGTGATGAAAGAGAAGAACCCTTTCCTAGTGTGGAAGTAAAAGCAGGGTTAGAGTTGGGAGTACAGGAAACAGAGTTTATCCTTGTATTATTATTATTAATTATTGTGTTGTTTTCCATGTGAACAACTGTCACCCTACTTTTGCCCCACACTGTCCAATGGCAGCCAAAAATAGGCAAAATACCTAGGGGAAAAGCTCCTGAGAAGAAGATTTTAAGATCTATATGAGGAACACTTTAAAGCCCCATTGAAGCCTCGATTCAGGCAGGGATAAAAAGATATCAAATGGTGTTAAAGTCAGTAGGTGCATGGCTGGTGGAGAACCGGATATGTATATAATGCCAAACACATCACCCAGATTCCTTCCTCATCTCACAAGAAGGAACATGTGAGTTTACAATGGAGGGATCAATCTCTCATTTTAAAAATCCAGAGATTAATCCTACTATCAATCAATCATGGCACAGAATATAATGTGATATATTTTAGCCAAAAATTTTTAACTTCAATGTAACCAAACTGCTAGCAATAACTTACATTTATAGGAACATAGGATCTCAAGGAACAAACTAGCTCCTACAAGAGAATAAAAGTAGATAAAGATGTCATATTCTACCACAGTGCCTCCTAAACTTTAACATGTATACAAGCGACCATGGAGCACACAAGTCAATGCAGATTTGCATTCTGTAGGTCTGGGACTGGATTTGAAATTCACATTTCAACAAACTCCAGGGTGTGATGATGCTGCTGTGAGCGAACACATCTTAGAGAAATAGGAGAGTGGGGCAATCTCTTCAATCAGTCACGGCTGTGCAACACTGAGTTGCTAGAGATGAAGGGTCTAAAGCAGGATTCATAACAACCAGACACAATGCAAAGATCCGGATGAAATTCCTATTTTGATAAACCAACTAAAAAGATATTTTTTCAGTGGAGAAATTTGAATATACACTAGAATTGGATAATAATAACTTATTATTCATCAGGTTGGTGTGAATAATATTTAGGGAATGTGAAAAACATTGATTTTGGGATGTATGCTCAAGATTTAGGGATGTTATAACATGAGGAACCAAAGAAAAATACATGAACATGATGCAAATTGTACTACAATGAAGAGTTTTGCATTGAAAATCTAACTGGTGCTCTGAATTCACACTTAATTATTGAAAAATAAAAGACCCACAAATTGTCACATATCCTAGAACATTTAAATTTCAAAGAACATTTACCAAACAATTTAAGAATAGTCAGCATACATTGAGAGTTTACTCTCAAGAATGCTTTCCAAAGTTTATTTAACCTTCACATTACAGTATGAAATAAAAGCTGTGCCTGCCACCTGGCAATAAATATTTGTTACATGAATGAAAATGTAGACCACTGGGAATAAAAATGGATAACTTCTGGCAGTGAAGTGAAAATCAAGTATAGCAATCGGGATTATGACAGAATGGAAAGGAAAACTTAGAAAATCACTGGAAAAGCATTCACCTAAGGAGAATTTTAGTTTAAATAATCTTTGTCTCTGAGTACTAGTAATAGGTGATATTCCTAAGGACCATTTGGAAATGACTAGTCAGGTTTACACAGGCACACAACCCTGAGTTCTGTGTACATCTCCCATTTTTAGAAGAACGCTATGATTAAGCCCATTTGTGCTTCACATTGGCCTGAGTTCAGTTATGAACCTACACTCTGAAATTTTAGCAAGTCACTTACCCCTCTGTGCCTGTAAAATGGAGCTATGATAGATATTTCATATTCACTGTGAAAAATAAAGATTTTTAAACATTTAAAAAAAGAAATACAGAAGCTATTAGCTCCTTCAAAGTAAGAGGACACTGACAAACAAATTAACTAAAAATAATTTGCCTAGTCGACAGTTTTTTTATTTATTTTTTCTTTATTTAATATTTAATTTTTATTTTTACTTAATTCGTGTTTAAGTAGAGTTTTCTGTCTTATATTCCCAGCCCTGCCCCTCCAGTGCTCCCCACCATTCTCAGATTTCCACCCCCCCCTTAGTTATTGTCCATGTGTCTTTTATACTTGTTCATGTGAGTCCATCCCCTTTCCCCCTGAGATTCTCTCCCCTCCTCCTCTGGACCCTGTCAGCCTGTTCCGTATTTGAGTGTCTTTGGTCATATTTTGCTTGCTTTGTTGTTTAGCTTCTGGTTAAAGATGAGATAATATGGTATTTGTCTTTCACCACCTGGCTTATTTCGCTAAGCCTTATGCTTTCCAGTTCCATCCATGATGTTCCAAAATGTAGGAATTCTTTCTTCCTATCTGCAGCATAGAATTCCATTGTGGAAATGTACCATAGATTTTGATCCAGTCATTTACTGATGGGCATCTAGGTTGCTTCCAACTCTTGGCTATCGTAAATTGTGCTGCTATGAACATCGGGGTGCATAGGTTCTTTTGGATTGGTGTTTCAGTGTTCTTAGGATATACTCCTAATAGTGGAATTGCTGGGTCATAAGGCATGTTCATTTTTCGTTTTCTTAGAAAATTCCATACAGTTTTCCATAGTGGATGTACCAGTCTAAAATCCCACCAACAGTGAATTAGAGTCCCCTTTTCCCCACAACCCCTCCAGCACTTGTTTGTTTGTTTCTTTGTTTATGGTAGCCATTCTGACGGCTGTAAAGTGGTAGTTTTAATCTCATTGTAGTTTTAATTTGCATCTCTCTGATAGCTAGCGATATAGAGCATCTTTTGATGTGTCTCTGGATCCTCTGCATGTCCTCCTTGGAGAAATGTCTGTTCAAGTTCTTTGCCCATTTTTTAATTGGGTTGCTTGTCTTCTTTGAGTGGAGTCAATTGAGTTCTTTGTCTATTTTGGAGATGAAAGCCTGGTCTGAAGTATCATTGGAAAATATGTTTTCCCAAACTGTTGCTTCTCTTTTTATTTTGATACTGTTTTCCTTACCCATGCAGAAGCTTTTAATTTTGATGACATCCCATTTGTTTATACTTTCCTTTATGTCCTTTGCCCTGGGAACGTATCAGTAAAAATATTGCTGCATGGAATATCTGAGATTTTCCTGCCAATGTTCTCCTCTAGGGCTTTAATGGTTTCATGGCTTATATTTAAGTCTTTTATCCACCTTGAATTTATTTTGGTGTATGGTGTAAGTTGGTTCTCGAGTTTCATTTTTTGCATGTGGCTGTCTAGTTCTCCCAACATTTTTGTTGAAGATGATATCTTTACTCCATTTTATGTTACTGCCCCCTTTGTCAAATATTAATTGACTGTAGAGAGTTGGGTTTATTTCTGGGCTCTCTGTTCTATTCCATTGGTCTATGTGCCTGTTTTTATGCAAGTACCAGGCTGTTTTGATTACAGTGGCCTTGTAATACAGTTAGATATAAGGTATTGTGATCCCTCCTACTTTGTTCTTCTTTCTCAACATTGCAGCTGCTATTCAGAGTTGTTTCTGATCCCATATAAATTTTTGAAGTGTTTGTTCTATGTCTGTGAAATATGCCATTGATACCTTGATAGGTATTGCATTGAATCTCTAAATTGCTTTGCGTAGTATAGGCATTTTGAGGATTTTAATTCTTCCAATCCATGAACACTGTATATGTTTCCATTTTTTGTGTGTGTTCCTTGATTTCTTTATTCAGTGTTGTGTAGTATTCTGCATACAGGTCTTTTACCTCCTTGCTTACGTTTATTCCCAGATATTTTCTTTTTGTTTTTGCTATATCAAACGGAATTTTTTTTCTTGATTTCTACTTCTGCTGTTTCATTGTCTGTATACAAAAATGCCTTTGATTTCTAGATATTGACTTTGTATCCAGCTGTTTTGCCAAATTCATTTATTAGTTCGAGCAGTTTTTTGGTAGAGGATATAGGATTTTCCATGTACACTATCATGTCATCTGCAAACAATGACAGTTTTGTTTCCTCCTTTCCCATTTAGATGCCTTTTATTTCCTTTTGTTCTCTGATCGCTGTGGCTAGAACTTCTAATACTATATTGAACACAAGTGGTGAACGTGGGCAAACTTGTCTTGTGCCTGAACATAGTGGAAAAGCTTTTAGTTTTTGCCCATTGAGTATGACGTTGGCTGTAGGTCTTTCATATATGGCCTTCATTATATTGAGGAATGCTCCCTCTATTTCCACTTTGCTGAGTACCTCTATCATAAATGGGTGTTATACCTAATCAAAAGCTTTTTCTGCATCTATTGATATGACCATGTGGTTTTTGTCCTTGCTTTTGTTCATGTGGTGTATTGCATTTACTGATTTGCGGATCTTGAACCATCCTTGTATCCCTGGGATGAATCCCACTTGGTCGTGTTGTATGATCTTTTTGATGTATTGTTGGATGTGATTTGCCAATATTTTATTGAGGATTTTATCGTCTATGTTCATGAGCGATATTGTCCTGAAGTTTTCTTTGTTTGTTGTGTCTCTATCTGGCTTTAGAATAAGAATGATACAGGCTTTATAAAAAGAGTTTGGGAGTTTTCCCTCCTTTTGGATTTTTGGAATACTCTGTGAAGAATAGGGGTTAGCTCTTCCTTAAATGCTTTGTAGAATTCTCCTGTGAAACCATCTGGTCCAGGGCTTTGTGTGATGGCAGTTTTTTTGATTACTGCTTCAATTTCATTTTCTGTTATTGGTCTTTCCAGGCTTTCTACTTCTTCTTCATTGAGTTTAGGAAGATTATATTTTGATAGAAATTTGTCCATTTCACCTAGGTTTTCAAATTTCTTGGCATACAGCTCTGCATAGTAATTCCTTACAATCCCTTCTATTTATATGGTATCAGTTGTAATCTCTCCTCTTTCATTTCTGATTGTGTTTATTTGTGTCCTCTCTATTTTTTTCTTGATGAGCCTACTTAAAGGTTTGTCTATTTTGTTTATCTTTTCAAAAAACCAACTCCTGGATTCATTGATTCTTAGAATTGTGCTTTTGCTCTCTATGTCATTTAATTCTGCTCTGAACTTGATTATTTACTTTCTTCTCCTTGTTCTGGGCTGTCTTTGTTGTTGTTCCTCGAGGCCTTGCAGGCATCAGGTTAGGTTGCTTGTTTGAAATGTTTCTCTCTTCTTTACGTAAGGCTTTATTGCTATGAACTTCCCTGTCAGGACTGCCTTCACTGTGTCCCATAAGTTTTGGGTTGTTGTGAGTTCATTTTCATTTGTTTCAAGAAGCTTTTTGATTTCTTACCTAAGTTCTATCTTGACCCATTCGTTGTTTAATAGCATACCACTCAGTCTCCATGATTTGGGGTGTTTTGGTTTTTTCCTGTGGAGTTAGTTTCCAATTTCAGTCCCTGTGGTCAGAGAAAATGCTTGGTATGATTTCTTTTGTCTTAAATTTGTTGAGGCTTGTTTTGTGTCCTATCATATGGTCTATGTTGGAAAATGTTCCATGTGTATTTGAAATGAATGTGTATTTAGCTTCTTTGGGATGAAGGGCTCTATATATATCAATTAGGTCCATTTCATCTAGAGTGTTGTTTAATACTGCAATATCTTTGTTGATATTTTCTTTGGAAGATTTGTCCATTTTTGACAGTGGGGTGTTAAAATCCCCTATTATAATTGTGCTGCTGTCAATAACTTTTTTCGGATACTCTGGGATTTTCTTTATATATTTGGGTGCTCCTTTGTTTGGTTCATATATATTTATGATGTTAATGTGTTCTTGGTGGATTCTTCCCTTGAGTAATATGAAGTGACCTTCTGGGTCTCTCTTTATGGCCCTTTTTTTGAAGTGTATTTTGTCTGATATGAGAATTGCTACCCTGGCTCTTTTTCTTGTCCATTTGCTTGGAACATTTGTTTCAATCCTTTCACTTTTAGTCTGTGGTGGTCTTTTGACCTGAGATGGGTCCCCTGTAGGCAGCATATCTGTGGGTCATGCTTTCTTAATCATTCAGCTATTCTATATCTTTTAATTGGTGCATTTAATCCATTTACGTTTAAGGTTATTTTTGAAAGGTACTTATTCATTGCCATTTACATACCTGTGTTCCTCTCAGTCTCTCTATTTTCCTTCCTTTCCTTAAAGCAGCCCTTTTAGTAATTCTTGTAGAGCTGGTTTGGTGGAGGCGTATTCTTTTAGACTTCTTTTGTCTTGGAAGCTCTTTATTTGGCCTTCTATCTTGATTGAGAGCCTTGCTGGATGAAGTAGCCTTGGTTGTAGTCCTCTGTTTCTCATTACTTGGAATATTTTTGCCATTCTCTTCTTCCTTGGAATATTTCCATTCAGAAGTCAGTGGCCAACCTTATTGGGACCCCCTTGTATGTTACTTCCTTTTTCTCCCTTGCTGCCTTTAGGATTCTCTCTTTGTCTTGGAATTTTGCCATTTTAATGATGATGTGTCTTGCAGTAGGCCTCTTTGTGTTCCACTTGCTTGGGATTTTTCTTGGGATTTGCTTGGGACTTTCTGCGATTCCTGGATTCATGCGACTTTAGCTCTCCTCAACTTAGGAAAATTTCCCATTATTACTCTTTCAAGTAGGTCTTCTATCCCTTGTTCTTCTTCTTCTTCTCCTTCTGGTATTCCTATTATTAGGATATTATTACATTTAATATTGTCTTGCATTTCTTTAAAACTCTCCTCTTTTTTTCTGCTTCTCTTTTCTCTATTACTTGGTCTGTCTGGGAGATTCTTTCTACCCTGTCCTCTAGCTCACTTATGCGGTCTTCCACCTCATTAATACTACTCTTCATACCTTTTACTGTGTTCTTCATTCAGAAATTGTATTCTTCATTTCCTCTTGGTTTTTGCTGATGGTTTCTATTTCCTTTTTCATGTTGGTATAGTTTGCAGAGAGTTCATTGTAGCTCCCCTGTAGTTTCTGGTAGCTCATTGTAAGCTCTTGTAATTTTCTGATAACCAGTGCTTTGAATTCAATATCTGATAGTTGACTTACCTATAATTCTTCTAACATTCTTTCCGAGACTTCCACCTTTTCTTTCATTTGGGGATTATTTCCTTGTCTTTCCATTGTTTCTATAACTCTTCTTGTTGGCCTCAGCTTCTTAAATTGATCTGTTCTGGTTCCATGTTTTTATGGTATGGACTTCTGTGGTAGGATACCTGTGAAATTCAGTGGTGCAGTCTGCTGCAGGTATCTTTGTGTTCTCCAATTCCACCTACTTCTCTTGTTGGTTTCCAGTTGGTCAAACCTTTTCATCTGTTCTCACTAGCTACAGCAGCCTGAGGGGTTCTTAGTGTGGCCTTTCTCTCATCTTGGTGAACTCAACTAGTCTCACCAGTGCCCTTCCAAGATCCAGACTGTCACCGCTCTCCCATACCCCAAAAAATCTGAGAGCAGATTTTTCCTCAGGCTTCCCAACCCTGGCCTGGCATGATGGTGTGTACTCCCAGCCAGGCTTTCCTGGTCTCACAGGCTGTGGTGAGGACCTTTACCAGTGCTGTTGCTGAACACACAGGGAAACTCACAATTTTTCCTAACCGGCAACCACAGCCTGACTCCCGGGTTTTTCAGTCTGTGCCTGGCTTGGTAGGGAGGGAGCTGACGGCTGGCTCTCTTCCAGGGGCCTTGCTAGTCTCCTGGGGCTCCCTGAGACTGTGGGAGATCCAGCTCAGGCCCCATGCTACAGGGAATTCACAGGCGTCTCAATTCCCCCAAGCCAACAGCCACGGCCTGAGTCCTGGCACTTCCCAGTCTGCGCCGCCTGGGTAGGGAGGGATCTGGTGACTGGCTCTCTTCCAAGGGCCATGCCAGCAGCCTGAGTCTCCCTGAGACTGTTTGAGAGCTGGCTCAGGCCTCGCAACACAGGGAACTGATGGGCGACTGTCAGTTTTCCCAAGCCAGCAACAAGAGCCTGACTCCAGGGATTATCAGATCTCTCTGGTTTGCTTCCCAATGCCCACCCCTCTCTCTGCCGCTATAGGCAAACCAGTCTCTCCTGGTGTTTTCCAATCTGTGCTCTGCCAGATAGGGAGGGTGCCCGGTGACTAGCTCTCTCCCAGGGTTGTTGTTACCCACCCTCATCTCTCAGAGACAGGGGAGGCCTGGCAGAGGGCTTGCTGCCACCTCTGCACTGCTCCCTAGTACCTTGTTGATCTGCAGTCGCCTCCTTTCCTCCACCTCTGGTCATTCAGTGTCCTCTACACTCTCTGGAGTCCTGCCTTCCTATATGCTGAGTCCCTGTTGGGCCTCCACTGCGCTCCTCCGCAGATCAGCTTGGTCTTTCTCCAGCGCATGGAGGGAAGCGAAATCCTTTGTCCTACGCAGCCGCCATCTTCAAGGGGAATCTAGTCCACACAGTGTTTAATTGGTAGGATTAAGATTTCAGCTCAATTCCCTCAAAATCTGAAACCTCAGCTTTTATCTTCAACCACACAAAATTGATTCTCCCTCTCATTTCCTGGCTGGCTCAAAGCTTCTTTCTCCCCCATGAGGCAAGAAGAGATACCAATTCCAGCACTACTAGAATGAGATTTCTTCATTCAATAATATTACTTGGGTGTGAAGAGAATGTCAGAAACATGTAAGCATCTGAGAATAAAAAGGGATCATGTATACAAAGAAGGATGAATTTGAAAACACTTATTCATAAAGATTTATGCACCACTATGTGTGCTGCAGCATTATTCAATGTGCTCCAAACATGGAAACAACATGTGTCTTTCCATAAAGGATTGGATAAAGGAGAAGTGGTACATATACTCAATGGATTACTACTCAGTCATAAAAAGAATAAAATGCTGCCATATGAGACAACATAGATGGATCTTGAGTCTATCATGCTGAGTAGAATGTCAGATGGAAAAGGACAAGAACTATATGATTTCACTCATATGTGGGATATAAAATGGAAAGCAGCAAAGGAACAAACCAAAAATCTAAAGACATAGACAAGAGTATGGTGGTTACCAGAGGGCAGGGCAGCTGGGTAGAAGATGAAGAGGGTAAAAGGAGTCAAAATGGTGATAAGGAGACTAGACTGTGGGTGATAAGCACACAATGCAATATATGAATGATGCATTGTAGAATCATACACTTCAATGGTATGTTATTAACCAATGTTATGCCAATACATTTAATTTTAAAAGAAGGATGAATAGGACTTCTGGCCAAAATGGAGGTGTAAGTAGATACACTTTGCCTCCTGACACAACCAAAAGAAGAAAAACAAAAAAATTTTAAAACGAAACAAAACAAAAAAGAAATACCTGAAAAATAAAAGGTATGGAAGGGTTACAACCAAGGAGTTAAAGAAGAAACATTCATCCAGACTAGTAGGAGTGGTGGAGAAGAGGAGCACGGTAGAAAGGACTCCCAACAAGGCTGCAGCTGGATCACCAGGCAGGCAGTGGCTGTCAGACCACGTAGTCCCACATTTGCATGTGATGAAATTAGGAGAAACAACTGGGGAGTGATACAAATCAAGCAACCCAGGGATCAAGCATGGGGGAATAAAGCCTCATAAGCTCCAGCTGAAAAAACCTGTATGTGTTGCAGTAGAGGGAGAAACTCCTAGCCTCACAATAGTGTTCATAGGGAAGACCCACAGGGTGCTAGAATGTACAAAAACTCACCCACCTTGAAATGAGCAACAGAAGGGCCAAATTTGTTTCTGAGTAATATAGGAAGTGACTGAAAGCAGGCCAAGAGCTGAATGAGTGGCACTATTCCCCATAGGACCCCTCACCCACAGAAAGCACCATAATGCAGAGGCTTGGGTTGCCAAACTCTGGCAAATACCTAAAGCTCTACCTCTTACTACATACTAGGCTTTCCAAGACAAAAAAGGCCCAAATAAAGGAACAGATCAAAGCTCCAGAAATCTACATCTAAGCGATGAAGAGTGAGCCAACCTATCAGATGCAGGGTTCAAAACACTGCTCATGACAGTGCTCAAGGAATTGATTGAGCATGGTCAAAAAAGAGAAGAAAAAGTGAAGGCTATGAAAAGTGAAATAAAGGGAAATTCACAGGAAACAAGCACTGATGGAAGAAAACCAGGACTCAAATCACAGGTTTGGACCAAACAGAAGAAATAAACATTTAAGTAGAACAGAATGAAGAAACAGGAATTCAATCAAATGGGGAGAGGGTTAGGAAACTGCAGGACAACTTGAAAGGATCCACCATCCTATTCCGAGGGGTGTCAGAAGGAGAAGAGGAAGAGCAAGAAATGGAAAACATATTTGAAGAAAATAATGAAGTAGAACATCCCCAATCAGGAAAAGAAAATGGACTTCCAGGAAGTCCAGGAACCTCAAAGAGTCCCAAAGAAGTTGGACACAAGGAAGCACACACCAAGGCACATTCTAGTTGAATTAGCCAAGATTAAAGAGGAATTTTATTTTTTTAAGTTTTAATTTTTATTTTTATTTAATTCTTGTTCAAGTACAGTTTTCAAATTTTAAAAGCAACAAGGGAAAAAGAGACAGTTTCCTACAAAGGAATTCCCATAAGACTATCAGCTGATTTCCCAAAGGAAACCTTGCAGTAAAGAAGGAGCTGCAAAGAAGTATTCAAAGTCATGAAAGGCAAGGACCTACATCCAAGATTGCTCTATACAGCAAAGCTATCATTTAGAGTAGCAGGGCAAATAAAGTGCTTCCCAGATAAGGTCAAATTAAAGGAGTTCATCATCACCAAGCCCTTATTATATGAAATGTTAAAGGGACGTATCTAAGAAAAAGAAGATACAAAATATGAACAGTAAAATGACAATAAACTCATAACTATCAACACCCAAACCTAAAAAGAATACAAAAACAAAACAAACAACTAGAACAGGAACAGAATCACAGAAATGGAGATCACATGGAGGGTTAGCAGTGAGGGAGTAGGAGGGGGACAGAGAGGGGAAAGTTACAGAGAATAAGTAGCATAAACGGTAGGTAGAAAACAAACAGGAGGAGGTTAGGAGTAGTATAGGAAATGTAGAAGCCAAAGAACTTATATGTACGACCCATGGACATGAGCTAAAGCAGGCAGGGGGAATGTGGGTGGGAGGAGGTATGCAGAGGGGAGGGGAATAAATGGGGGGAAATGTGACAATTGTAATAGCATAATCAAAGATTGCATGCCTTCTCTCAGTCCTGCAAAGTCAAAGCAGGGGCTGAGAGTTTCCAGTTAGTTTTCCCCAGGCAATGCCCTAAAATGTGTGCTTTCTCCCAAACTTGCAGAGTTGGGCAGGCTTTCCACACATGCTCACAAGCCATTTGCAAAGGCTCAGACTCACCTTCCATAGGGTGACATGCAGGGAGTTGGGTACTCAAAAGTGGATGAGTTCAAGGCATCACAGATATAACTTTAGATGTGGGCCACTTTGCCCCTCAGTGAGTCTCAGCCAGATGATATTCTTGGTAATTGGGTGAGTGCTCCAGCCAGAATACAAATCTTTTTTCCCAAATGGCCCATGGAGACATGTGGCAATTTGACTGAATCTTACCAATGTAACAGTAGTATTTTAAAATGTAAATCCTAAAAGATTCTGTGGATACACTTTTATAAGGTTATAAACAGCTATAATCACCAAAAAATTATTTCTTAGAATAGGTATAAATAAAAAAATTGCACATAAGACAAAGTCAAGGCAAGAGAAGCATAGAATTCAGAATAAAGGAAATTCAAGGGGGGAGAGTTTGGACA
Organism: Sturnira hondurensis; assembly: GCF_014824575.4. Classification (NCBI taxonomy): domain Eukaryota; kingdom Metazoa; phylum Chordata; class Mammalia; order Chiroptera; family Phyllostomidae; genus Sturnira; species Sturnira hondurensis. The sequence goes on along the minus strand of NW_028080156.1, from coordinate 24,178 downwards.
ATGCAACTAAGGAGAGAATGTAGTTAGATGTAAGTTATTATTAAGGATTCGACTTTCAGGTTGCATGGTGGGTCTTGGGCAGGGGTTCCCACCAGACAGGTGGTAGACCAGTACTGTTCCAGGCCTGTTAGGAACTGGGCCTCATGGAAAGAGGTAAGCTTGAATGTAATGTGTTTGAATCATCCCAAAACCATTTCCCCATCGTATTTCATGGAAAAGTTGTCTTCCATGAAAACAGTCCCTGGAGCCAAAAGGCTTGGGACCACTAGTCTAAGAATATTTATGATATTATTCATATGGATAAATAGGAAGACAGAGGATAGATGATGATAGATAAAAGATGATAGATAGATAGGTAGATAGATAGATAGATAATAGATAGATAAATAGATGATGATAAAAGGTCTCTGCATGGTGCAATGATGACAGTTTGCCTTGAAGTGAGATTGGATAGACAGAGAGAAGTAAGGGAGAAGGAAAAGGTGGTAAGAGCAGGAGTTTAATTAGGCAGCTGTAAAGAATGAAAGAGCTCCAAAGAGTTTGCAACAATCTGAACAAACAGTGAACATAGAGGTAAAGGGTCTAGATACCAAGGTAAGGTGAAAAGAGAAACAATAGAATGTGGGCTTTCTCCACACCTGTTTTTCCCTTGTGAAAGCTGAATGGAAGTGGCTCGGAGGCTGAATGGAACACTGGAGCCTTGTGGTGAAAGGAGCCACCCACACCCAGGGTCCTTGTAGGCACTGCTACAGAGAAGGCACAAGCTTTTATTCTGTATAATCTATTATACATTTTGAGATCTATTCATTACTATAGTATTTGTTATCTTCTACTGCACAATTTATTATCCTTTTTCCAGGGTATTGAGTAGACTTTCTTCAGAGAAATTACTGAGTTATTGAGTAGTTATGGATGAGGGAGAGATAAGAGTGTCAAGGGTGATAAAGAAGTCCAGAGCAATTTTATTGATTACTCTGGAAGTCCATAATTTTCTCCTTAATTTTAATATTTTTAAAACTTGAATACAATATTCTACATATTGTATTTCAAAAAATTGAATACAATTACATATTTTTAATACAATACAAATTTTTAAGACTTGAATACAATATACAATACAATATTTCAAACATATAAAAATAGACAGATACTATAAAACTTCCTATTTATATTTTCTATTCCATATGCATATATTTAACATACATGTTTTATATTATGTAATTTATGTATTACAGTTCAATTGCATAACCACTTCAAATTATTGTAACAATACACTCTGCTGTGCTCTTCAGCTAATCCAAAAGGGAAACAAACATACAGCTTGATATCAATTCTACATTATTCAAGTGTCTTACTTCTCCCACCAGAATCCTCATTCTGAATCAAAATTTAGTCCTTCTATAAAGGTCTCAGGTTTGAGGCTCATAATTTTGGATGATTTTATCTATTACCATAATTTTGCCTATCAACTCCATTCTCAGATCCATGCTCTGTTAATGTTACTCCAAAGCTTCGTATGTCTCATTCTTTTCTTTATTTAGATATCTTCTTTAAAACAATACCAGGAGGAACTGGCTTTTCCTAAATTACACTCTTGTTCACTATTTTCATTAAAAGTTCAAACTTATTTTTCTTTCAGTAGCTCAACTTCAAAACCTACAAGACATCTTCATGTTGTTTTAAACCCATTCTCTGGTCATTCTAATATCTGGATCACCTCATGGCTGGTCTTCATTAAATGTCTCTTTCTCTTACATCATAATTAACATGGCAAAATTCCAAGAAAAAGAGAGAATCTTAAAGGTAGCAAGGGAGAAACAGGAAGTAACATACAAGGGACCCTGATAGGGCCAGCAGCTGACTTCTCTAGGGAAACACTACAAGCCATAAGGGATTGGAAAGAAATATTTTAAGAAATGAAAAACAGAGGCCTGAAACTGAGCCCACTCTACCCAGCAAGTCTCTCAATTAAAATGGAGGACAAAATAAGGAGTTTCCTAGAAAAGGGGGCCCAGAGAAAACACATCCTCCAAATCAGCTCTGCAATGTTCCGTCCCGCGGAACAGTCAACGGGGGTCCCGAGTCTACCTGAAACGGATGTATAGGGATGGGAACAAGAGGCGCGGAGAAAGGCAGCAAGACAAAGGATTCTGATCAAGCTGCAAATTTTATTTTGGGCGGGGCTGTTATATATATAGGGGGCAGGGGAAAAGGGGAGGTGGTCCTGATAGGTTGTCCTGTGCATGCTCACTGCATGCTCTTGGCGACGGTTGGTGGGTGGGCGCGTGATCAGCATCTTAATTGGTAGGTAGTACTCGTGATCAAGAGATGCCTACAAGGGTGGGGGCTACCTGGCTCGGCTGCAGCATCCTGTTTGGGGCTGCCTCAGCCAAGCCCTCCTGGTGCGATTTTCTTGATGGATTGCATTCACCGTCTTTAGGCCCCGACATCTCCTCCCTTTTTGTTTTTTAAGGGAAGGAGGTAACGAATTGTTATGGACATTAACCAGCTAGGGGAGGCAGTGGCCAGGCTCCTCCTGAGCTCATCCTGAGCCCTGTATGTACCTTTTTCGGAGGAGAGGAAATGAGTACAGACCTCTATGCAAGCCGGCATACCTCTCAGGAGACTCGAGAGTGGCCTTCTTAAGGGCTTCTCCTTGCAGTACTTTGTCGTGTACCTAGCGGTATCCATTACAGCAACTAGGCTGTAATGCAAACTCTCCAGGGTTATGCAGCTCCCGTGGGAGAGGGCCTTGATGAATACAAATCACATTCGCGATCTAGCATCTCTAGCTGATGGTAGTGAATCTGGATAGGTTTCCCTAGGATGGCATTGAGCTGGTCTCTTACTAATGTGGTAACACGCCTGAGGATCCAAGGGGCAAAGGTTAAGATTAGGATAATGGTGATTAAGGGCCCAAGAAGGGGGAGGAGGTAGGGAAGTAATCCATTAAGTCCTGTTAAAAAGGGGCTCTCGGCTAATGCTCTTC
>NW_028080156.1:0-17088 GCF_014824575.4 Sturnira hondurensis | reverse complement strand
CTCTTATCTCTCCCTCATCCATAACTACTCAATAACTCAGTAATTTCTCTGAAGAAAGTCTACTCAATACCCTGGAAAAAGGATAATAAATAGTGCAGTAGAAGATAACAAATAGTATAGTAATGAATAGATCTCAAAATGTATAATAGATTATACAGAATAAAAGCTTGTGCCTTCTCTGTAGCAGTGCCTACAAGGACCCTGGGTGTGGGTGGCTCCTTTCACCACAAGGCTCCAGTGTTCCATTCAGCCTCCGAGCCACTTCCATTCAGCTTTCACAAGGGAAAAACAGGTGTGGAGAAAGCCCACATTCTATTGTTTCTCTTTTCACCTTACCTTGGTATCTAGACCCTTTACCTCTATGTTCACTGTTTGTTCAGATTGCTGCAAACTCTTTGGAGCTCTTTCATTCTTTACAGCTGCCTAATTAAACTCCTGCTCTTACCACCTTTTCCTTCTCCCTTACTTCTCTCTGTCTATCCAATCTCACTTCAAGGCAAACTGTCATCATTGCACCATGCAGAGACCTTTTATCATCATCTATTTATCTATCTATTATCTATCTATCTATCTACCTATCTATCTATCATCTTTTATCTATCATCATCTATCCTCTGTCTTCCTATTTATCCATATGAATAATATCATAAATATTCTTAGACTAGTGGTCCCAAGCCTTTTGGCTCCAGGGACTGTTTTCATGGAAGACAACTTTTCCATGAAATACGATGGGGAAATGGTTTTGGGATGATTCAAACACATTACATTCAAGCTTACCTCTTTCCATGAGGCCCAGTTCCTAACAGGCCTGGAACAGTACTGGTCTACCACCTGTCTGGTGGGAACCCCTGCCCAAGACCCACCATGCAACCTGAAAGTCGAATCCTTAATAATAACTTACATCTAACTACATTCTCTCCTTAGTTGCATTGTCCAAACTCTCCCCCCTTGAATTTCCTTTATTCTGAATTCTATGCTTCTCTTGCCTTGACTTTGTCTTTCGTGCAATTTTTTTATTTATACCTATTCTAAGAAATAATTTTTTGGTGACTATAGCTGTTTATAACCTTATAAAAGTGTATCCACAGAATCTTTTAGGATTTACATTTTAAAGTACTACTGTTACATTGGTAAGATTCAGTCAAATTGCCACATGTCTCCATGGGCCATTTGGGAAAAAAGATTTGTATTTTGGCTGGAGCACTCACCCAATTACCAAGAATATCATATGGCTGAGACTCACTGAGGGGCAAAGTGGCCCACATCTAAAGTTATATCTGTGATGCCTTGAACTCATCCACTTTTGAGTACCCAACTCCCTGCATGTCACCCTATGGAAGGTGAGTCTGAGCCTTTGCAAATGGCTTGTGAGCATGTGTGGAAAGCCTGCCCAACTCTGCAAGTTTGGGAGAAAGCACACATTTTAGGGCATTGCCTGGGGAAAACTAACTGGAAACTCTCAGCCCCTGCTTTGACTTTGCAGGACTGAGAGAAGGCATGCAATCTTTGATTATGCTATTACAATTGTCACATTTCCCCCCATTTATTCCCCTCCCCTCTGCATACCTCCTCCCACCCACATTCCCCCTGCCTGCTTTAGCTCATGTCCATGGGTCGTACATATAAGTTCTTTGGCTTCTACATTTCCTATACTACTCCTAACCTCCTCCTGTTTGTTTTCTACCTACCGTTTATGCTACTTATTCTCTGTAACTTTCCCCTCTCTGTCCCCCTCCTACTCCCTCACTGCTAACCCTCCATGTGATCTCCATTTCTGTGATTCTGTTCCTGTTCTAGTTGTTTGTTTTGTTTTTGTATTCTTTTTAGGTTTGGGTGTTGATAGTTATGAGTTTATTGTCATTTTACTGTTCATATTTTGTATCTTCTTTTTCTTAGATATGTCCCTTTAACATTTCATATAATAAGGGCTTGGTGATGATGAACTCCTTTAATTTGACCTTATCTGGGAAGCACTTTATTTGCCCTGCTACTCTAAATGATAGCTTTGCTGTATAGAGCAATCTTGGATGTAGGTCCTTGCCTTTCATGACTTTGAATACTTCTTTGCAGCTCCTTCTTTACTGCAAGGTTTCCTTTGGGAAATCAGCTGATAGTCTTATGGGAATTCCTTTGTAGGAAACTGTCTCCTTTTCCCTTGTTGCTTTTAAAATTTGAAAACTGTACTTGAACAAGAATTAAATAAAAATAAAAATTAAAACTTAAAAAAATAAAATTCCTCTTTAATCTTGGCTAATTCAACTAGAATGTGCCTTGGTGTGTGCTTCCTTGTGTCCAACTTCTTTGGGACTCTCTGAGCTTCCTGGACTTCCTGGAAGTCTATTTTCTTTTCCTGATTGGGGATGTTCTACTTCATTATTTTCTTCAAATATGTTTTCCATTTCTTGCTCTTCCTCTTCTCCTTCTGACACCCCTCGGAATAGGATGGTGGATCCTTTCAAGTTGTCCCGCAGTTTCCTAACCCTCTCCCCATTTGATTGAATTCCTGTTTCTTCATTCTGTTCTACTTAAATGTTTATTTCTTCTTTTTGGTCCAAACCTCTGATGTGAGTCCTGGTTTTCTTCCATCAGTGCTGGTTTCCTGTGAATTTCCCTTTATTTCACTTTTCATAGCCTTCACTTTTTCTTCTCTTTTTTGACCATGCTCAATCAATTCCTTGAGCACTGTCATGAGCAGTGTTTTGAACTCTGCATCTGATAGGTTGACTTACTCTTCATCACTTAGATGTAGATTTCTGGAGCTTTGATCTGTTTCTTTATTTGGGCCTCTTTTTTTGTCTTGGAAAGACTGGTATGTAGTAAGAGGTAGAGCTTTAGGTATTTGCCAGGGTTTGGCAACCCAAGCCTCTGCGTTATGGTGCTTTCTGTGAGTGAGGGGTCCTATGGGGAATAGTGCCACTCATTCAGCTCTTGGCCTGCTTTCAGTCACTTCCTATATTACTCAGAAATAAATTCGGCCCTTCTGCTGCTCATTTCAAGGTGGGTGAGTTTGTGTACATTCTAGCACCCTGTGGGTCTTTCCTATGAACACTATTGTGAGGCTAGGAGTTTCTCCCTCTACTGCAACACATACAGGTTTTTTCAGCTGGAGCTTATGAGGCTTTATTCCCCCATGCTGGATCCCTGGGTTGCTTGATTTGTATCACTCCCCAGTTGTTTCTCCCAATTTCATCACATGCAAATGTGGGACTACGTGGTCTGACAGCCACTGCCTGCCATGGTGATCCAGCTGCAGCCTTGTTGGGAGTCCTCTCTACCCCACTGCTCTTCTACACTCCTCCTACTGGTCTGGATGAATGTTTCTTCTTTAACTCCTTGGTTGTAACACCTCCATACCATTTGATTTTCAGGTAGTTCTTCTTTTGCTTTGTTTTGTTTCATTTTTAAATTTGTTGTTTTCCTTCTTTTGGTTGTGTCAGGAAGCAAAGTGTATCTACTTACACCTCCATTTTGGCCAGAAGTCCTATTCATCCTTCTTTTAAAATTAAATGTATTGGTGTAACATTGGTTAATAACATAGCATTGAAGTGTATGATTCTACAATGCATCATTCATATATTGCATTGTGTGCTTATCACCCACAGTCTAGTCTCCTTATCACCATTTTGACTCCTTTTACCCTCTTCATCTTCTACCCAGCTGCCCTGCCCTCTGGTAACTACCATACTCTTGTCTATGTCTTTGAGATTTTTGGTTTGTTCCTTTGTTGCTTTCCATTTTATATCCCACATATGAGTGAAATCATATAGTTCTTGTCCTTTTCCATCTGACATTCTACTCAGCATGATAGACTCAAGATCCATCTATGTTGTCTCATATGGAAGCATTTTATTCTTTTTATGACTGAGTAGTAATCCATTGAGTATATGTACCACTTCTCCTTTATCCAGTCCTCTATCAAAAGACACATGTTGTTTCCATGTTTGGGGCACATTGAATAATGCTGCAGCAAGCATAGCGGTGCATAAATCTTTATGAATAAGTGTTTTCAAATTCATCCTTCTTTGTATACACGATCCCTTTTTATTCTCAGATGCTTACATGTTTCTGACATTCTCTTCACACCCAAGTAATATTATTGAATGAAGAAATCTCATTCTAGTAGTGCTGGAATTGGTATCTCTTCTTGCCTCATGGGGGAGAAAGAAGCTTTGAGCAAGCCAGGAAATGAGAGGGAGAATCAATTTTGTGTGGTTGAAGATAAAAGCTGAGGTTTCAGATTTTGAGGGAATTGAGCTGAAATCTTAATCCTACCACTTAAACACTGTGTGGACTAGATTCCCCTTGAAGATGGCGGCAGAGTAGGACAAAGGATTTCGCTTCCCTCCACGCACCAGAGAAAGACCAGGCTGATCTGCGGAGGAGAGCAGTGGAGGCCCAACAGGGACTCAGCATATAGGAAGGCAGGACTCCAGAGAGTGTAGCTGACACTGAATGACCAGAGGGTGAGGAAAGGAGGTGACCTCAGATCAACAGGGTACTAGGGAGCAGTAAAGAGGTGGCAGCCGGCCCTCTGCCAGGCCTCCCCAGTCTCTGAGAGATGGGGGTGGGTAACAACAACCCTGGGAGAGAGCTAGTCACCGGGCACCCTCCCTATCTGGCAGAGCACAGATTGGAAAACACCAGGAGAAACTGGTTTGCCTATAGTGGCAGAGAGAGGAGTGGGCATTGGGAAGCAAACCAGAGAGATCTGATAATCCCTGGAGTCAGGCTCTTGTTGCTGGCTTGGGAAAACTGACAGTCGCCCATCAGTTCCCTGTGGTGCGAGGCCTGAGCCAACTCTCAAACGACAGTCTCGGGGAGACTCAGGCTGCTGGCATGGCCCTTGGAAGAGAGCCAGTCACCAGATCCCTCCCTACCCAGGCGGCGCAGACTGGGAAGCGCCAGGACTCAGGCCATGGCTGTCCGTTTGGGAGAATTGAGACGCCTGTGAGTTCTCTGTAGTGTGGGGCCTGAGCCAGATCTCCCACAGTCTCAGGGAGCCCCAGGATACTAGCAAGGCTCCTGGAAGAGAGCCAGCCATCAGCTCCCTCCCTACCAAGCCAGGCGCAGACTGAAAAACCCTGGGAGTCAGGCTGTGGTTGCCGGTTAGGAAAAGTTGTGAATTTCCCTGTGTGTTCAGCCACAGCACTGGGAAAGGCCCTCACCCAAGCCTGCGAGACCAGGAAAGCCTGGCTGGGAGTACACGCCATCATGCCAGGCCAGGGTTGGGAAGCCTGAGGAAAAATCTCCTCTCAGATTTTTTGGGGTGTGGGAGAGCGGTGACAGTCTGGATCTTGGAAGGGCACTGGCGAGACAATTTGAGTTCACTGAGATGGGAGAAAGGCCACACTAATGGCCCCTCAGGCTGTTGTATCTAGTGAGAACAGATGAAAAGGTTTGACCAACTGGAAACCAACAAGAGAAGTAGGTGGAATTGGAGAACACCAAGATACCTGCAGCAGACTGCACCACTGAATTTCACAGGTATCCTACCACAGAAGTTCATACCATAAAAACATGGAACCAGAACAGATCAATTTAAGAAACTGAGGCGAACAAGAAGAGCTACACAAACAATGGAAAGACAAGGAAATAATCCCCAAATGAAAGAAAAGGTGGAAGTCTCAGAAAGAATGTTAGAAGAATTACAGGTAAGTCAGCTATCAAATATTGAATTCAAAGCACTGGTTATCAGAAAATTACAAGAGCTTACAATGAGCTACCAGAAACTACAAGGGAGCTACAATGAACTCTCTGCAAACTATACCAACCTGAAAACGGAAATAGAAACCATCAGCAAAAACCAACGGGAAATGAAGAATACAATTTCTGAACTGAAGAACACAGTAAAAGGTATGAAGAGTAGTATCGATGAGGTGGAAGACCGCATAAGAGAGCTAGAGGACAGGGTAGAAAGAATCTCCCAGACAGACCAACTAATAGAGAAAAGAGAAGCAGAAAAAATGAGGAGAGTTTAAGAGAAATGCAAGACAACATAAAACGTAACAATATCCTAATAATAGGAATACCAGAAGGAGAAGAAGAAGAAGAACAAGGGATAGAAAACCTACTTGAAAGAGTAATAATGGAAAATTTTCCTAAGTTGAGGAGAGATAAAGTCACATGAATCCAGGAATCACAGAAAGTCCCAAGCAAGTGGAACACAAAGAGGCCTACTGCAAGACACATCATCATTAGAATGGCAAAATTCCAAGACAAAGAGAGAATCCTAAAGGCAGGAAGGGAGAAAAAGGAAGTAACATACAAGGGAGCCCCAATAAGGTTGGCCACTGACTTCTGAATGGAAACATTCCAAGCAAGAAGAGAATGGCAAGAAATATTCCAAGTAATGAGAACCAGAGGCCTACAACCAAGGCTACTTTACCCAGCAAGGCTCTCAATCAAGATAGAAGGCCAAGTAAAGAGCTTCCAAGACAGAAGAAGTCTAAAAGAATACGCCTCCACCAAACCAGCTCTACAAGAATTACTAAAAGGGCTGCTTTAAGGAAAGGAAGGAAAAGAGAGAGACTGAGAGGAACACAGGTACATAAATGGCATTGAATAAGTACCTTTCAAAAATAATCTTAAATGTAAATGGATTAAATGCACCAATAAAAAGACATAGAATAGCTGAATGGATAAGAAAGCATGACCCACACATATGCTGCCTATAAGAGACCCACCTCAGGTCAAAAGACCACCACGGACTAAAAGTGAAAGAATGGAAACAAATGTTACAAGCAAATGTACAAGAAAAAAAGCTGGGGTAGCAATTCTCATATCAGTCAAAATAGACTTCAAAAACAGGGCCATAAAGAGAGACCCAGAAGGTCACTTCATATTACTCAAGGGAAGAATACACCAAGAAGACATTAACATCACAAATATATATGAACCCAACAAAGGAACACCCAAATATATAAAGAAAATCCTAGAGGACCCCAAGAAAGATATTGACAGCAACACAATTATAGTAGGGGATTTTAACACCCCACTGTCAAAAATGGACAGATCTTCCAAAGAAAATATCAACAAAGATATTGCAGTATTAACAGACACTCTAGATGAAATGGACCTAATTGATATATATAGAGACCTTCATCCCAAAGAAGCTAAATACACATTCTTTTCAAATACACATGGAACATTTTCCAACATAGACCATATGATAGGACACAAAACGAGACTCAACAAATTTAAGACAAAAGAAATCATACCAAGCATTTTCTCTGACCACAAGGGACTGAAATTGGAAACTAACTCCACAGGAAAAAACCCAAAACACCCAAAATCATGGAGACTGAGTGGTATGATATTAAACAACAAATGCGTCAAGATAGAAATTAGGGAAGAAATCAAAAAGCTTCTGGAAACAAAAGAAAATGAACTCACAACAACCCAAAACTTATGGGACACAGTGAAGGCAGTCCTGACAGGGAAGTTCATAGCAATAAAGCCTTATGTAAAGAAGAGAGAAACATTTCAAACAAGCAACCTAACCTGATGCCTGCAAGGCCTCGAGGAACAACAAAAAAGACAGCCCAGAGCAAGGAGAAGAAAGTAAATAATCAAGTTCAGAGCAGAATTAAATGACATAGAGAGCAAAAGCACAATTCTAAGAATCAATGAATCCAGGAGTTGGTTATTTGAAAAGATAAACAAAATAGACAAACCTTTAAGTAGGCTCATCAAGAAAAAAAGAGAGAGGACACAAATAAACACAATCAGAAATGAAAGAGGAGAGATTACAACTGATGCCACATAAATAGAAGGGATTGTAAGGACTTACTATGCAGAGCTATATGCCAAGAAATTTGAAAACCTAGGTGAAATGGACAAATTTCTAGAAAAATATAATCTTCCTAAACTCAATGAAGAAGAAGTAGAAAGCCTGGAAAGACCAATAACAGAAAATGAAATTGAAGCAGTAATCAAAAAAACTGCCATCACACAAAGCCCCAGACCAGATGGTTTCACAGGAGAATTCTACAAAGCATTTAAGGAAGAGCTAACCCCTATTCTTCACAGAGTATTCCAAAAATCCAAAAGGAGGGAAAAATCCCCAACTCTTTTTATAAAGCCAGCATCATCCTTATTCTAAAGCCAGATAGAGACACAACAAACAAAGAAAACTTCAGGACAATATCGCTCATGAACATAGACGATAAAATCCTCAATAAAATATTGGCAAATCACATCCAACAATACATCAAAAAGATCATACAACACGACCAAGTGGGATTCATCCCAGGGATACAAGGATGGTTCAAGATCCACAAATCAGTAAATGCAATACACCACATGAACAAAAGCAAAGACAAAAACCACATGGTCATATCAATAGATGCTGAAAAAGCTTTTGATGAGGTACAACACCCATTTATGATAAAGGTACTCAGCAAAGTGGAAATAGAGGGAGCATTCCTCAATATAATGAAGGCCATATATGAAAGACCTACAGCCGACATCATACTCAATGGGCAAAAACTAAAAGCTTTTCCACTATGTTCAGGCACAAGACAAGTTTGCCCACGTTCACCACTTGTGTTCAATATACTATTAGAAGTTCTAGCCACAGCGATCAGAGAACAAAAGGAAATAAAAGGCATCTAAATGGGAAAGGAGGAAACAAAACTGTCATTGTTTGCAGATGACATGATAGTGTACATGGAAAATCCTATAGCCTCTACTAAAAAACTGCTCGAAATAATAAATGAATTTGGCAAAACAGTGGGATACAAAGTCAATATCCAGAAATCAAAGGCATTTTTGTATACAGACAATGAAACAGCAGAAGTAGAAATCAAGAAAAAAATCCCGTTTGATATAGCAAAAACAAAAATAAAACATCTGGGAATAAACGTAAGCAAGGAGGTGAAAGACCTGTATGCAGAGTACTACACAACACTGAATAAAGACATCAAGAAACACACACAAAAAAGTGAAAACATATACAGTGTTCATGGATTGGAAGAATTAACATCCTCAAAATGTCCATACTTCGCAAAGCAATTTAGAGATTCAATGCAATACCTATCAAGGTACCAATGGCATATTTCACAGACATAGAATGAACACTTCAAAAATTTATATAGAATCAGAAACAACTCCGAATAGCAGCTGCAATGTTGAGAATGAAGAACAAAGTAGGAGGGATCACAATACCTGATATCAAACTGTATTACAAGGCCACTGTAATCAAAACAGCCTGGTACTGGCATAAAAACAGGCACATAGACCAATGGAATAGAACAGAGAGCCCAGAAATAAACCCAACTCTCTACAGTCAATTAATATTCAACAAAGTGGGCAATAACATAAAATGGAGTAAAGATATCATCTTCAACAAAAGATGTTGGGGGAACTGGACAGCTACATGCAAAAAATGAAACTCGAGCACCAACTTACACCATACACCAAAATAAATTCAAGGTGGATAAAAGACTTAAATATAAGCCATGAAGCCATTAAAGCCCTAGAGGAGAACATTGGCAGGAAAATCTCAGATATTCCACGCAGCAATATTTTTACTGATACGTTCCCAGATCAAAGGACATAAAGGAAAGTATAAACAAATGGAATCTCATCAAAATTAAAAGCTTCTGCATGGCTAAGGAAAACAGTATCAAAATAAAAAGAGAAGCAACAATTTTGGAAAACATATTTTCCAATGATACTTCACACCAGGGTTTCATCTCCTAAATATACAAAGAACTCACTTGACTCCACTCAAAGAAGATGAGCAACCCAATTAAAAAATGGGCAAAGAACTTGAACAGACATTTCTCCAAGGAGGACATACAGAGGATCCAGAGACACATGAAAAGATGCTCTATATCACTAGCTATCAGAGAGATGCAAATTAAAACCACAATGAGATACCACTTTACACCAGTCAGAATGGCTACCATAAACAAAGAAACAAACAACAAGTGGTGGAGAGGTTGTGGGGAAAAGGGGACTCTAATTCACTGTTGGTGGGATTGTAAACTGGTACAACCACTGTGGAAAACAGTATGGAATTTTCTAAGAAAACTAAAAATGAATGTGCCTTTTGACCCAGCAATTCCACTATTAGGAGTATATCCTAAGAACCCTGAAATACCAATCCAAAAGAACCTATGCACCCCGATGTTCATAGCAACACAATTTACGATAGCCAAGAGTTGAAAGCAACCTAGATGCCCATCAGTAAATGACTGGATCAAAATCTATGGTACATTTACACAATGGAATTCTATGCTGCAGATAGGAAGAAAGAATTCCTACCCTTTGCAACATCATGGATGGAACTGGAAAGCATAAGGCTGAGAGAAATAAGCCAGGCGGTGAAAGACAAATACCATATTATCTCATCTTTAACAGGAAGCTAAACAACAAAGCAAGCAAAATATGACCAAAGACACTCAAATACGGAACAGGCTGACAGGGTCCAGAGAGAGGAGGGGAGAGAATCATAGGGGAAAAGGGGATGGACTCACATGAACAAATATAAAGGACACATGGACAATAACTAAGGTGGGGGGGTGGAAATCTGAGAATGGTGGGGAGCACGGGGGGCAGGGCTGGGAATATAAGACAGAAAACTGTACTTGAACACGAATTAAATAAAAATAAAAATTAAAAATTAAATAAAGAAAAAAGAAATGAAAAAAACTGTGGACTAGGCAAATTATTTTTAGTTAATTTGTCTGTCAGTGTCCTCTTACTTAGAAGGAGCTAATAGCTTCTGTATTTCTTTTTTTTAATGTTTAAAAAACTTTATTTTTCACAGTGACTTTGAAATATCTATCATAGCTCCATTTTACAGGCACAGAGGGGTAAGTGACTTGCTCAAATTTCAGAGTGTAGGTTCATAACTGAACTCAGGCCAATGTGAAGCACAAATGGGCTTAATCATAGCGTTCTTCTAAAAACGGGAGATGTACACAGAACTCAGGGTTGTGTGCCTGTGTAAACCTGACTAGTCATTTCCAAATGGTCCTGAGGAATATCACCTATTACTAGTACTCAGAGACAAAGATTATTTAAACTAAAATTCTCCTTAGGTGAATGCTTTTCCAGTGATTTTCTAAGTTTTCCTTTCCATTCTGTCATAATCCTGATTGCTATACTTGATTTTCACTTCACTGCCAGAAGTTATCCATTTTTATTCCCAGTGGTCTACATTTTCATTCATGTAACAAATATTTATTGCCAGGTGGCAGGCACAGCTTTTATTTCATACTGTAATGTGAAGGTTAAATAAACTTTGGAAAGCATTCTTAAGAGTAAACTCTCAATGTATGCTGACTATTCTTAAATTGTTTGGTAAATGTTTGAAATTTAAGTGTTCTAGATTATGACAATTTGTGGGTCTTTTATTTTTCAATAATTAAGTGCGAATTCAGAGCACCAGTTAGATTTTCAATGCAAAACTCTTCATTGTAGTACAATTTGCATCATGTTCATGTATTTTTCTTTGGTTCCTCATGATATAACATCCCTAAATCTTGAGCATACATCCCAAAATCAATGTTTTTCACATTTCCTAAATATTATTCACACCAACCTGATGAATAATAAGTTATTATTATCCAATTCTAGTGTATATTCAAATTTCTCCACTGAAAAAATATCTTTTTTAGTTGGTTTATCAAAATAGGAATTTCATCCAGATCTTTGCATTGTGTCTGGTTGTTATGGATCATGCTTTAGACCCTTCATCTCTAGCAACTCAGTGTTGCACAGCAGTGACTGATTGAAGAGATTGCCCCATTCTCCTATTTCTCTAAGATGTGTTCACTCACAGCAGCATCATCACACCCTGGAGTTTGTTGAAATGTGAACTTCAAATCCAGTCCCAGACCTACAGAATTCAAATCTTCTTTGACTTGTGTGCTCCATAGTCGCTTGTATACATGTTAAAGTTTAGGAGGCACTGTGGTAGAATATGACATCTTTATCTACTTTTATTCTCTTGTAGGAGCTAGTTTGTTCCTTGAGATCCTATGTTCCTATAAATGTAAGTTATTGCTAGCAGTTTGGTTACATTGAAGTTAAAAATTTTTGGCTAAAATATATCACATTATATTCTGTGCCATGATTGATTGATAGTAGGATTAATCTCTGGATTTTTAAAATGAGAGATTGATCCCTCCATTGTAAACTCACATGTTCCTTCTTGTGAGATGAGGAAGGAATCTGGGTGATGTGTTTGGCATTATATACATATCCGGTTCTCCACCAGCCATGCACCTACTGACTTTAACACCATTTGATATCTTTTTATCCCTGCCTGAATCGAGGCTTCAATGGGGCTTTAAAGTGTTCCTCATATAGATCTTAAAATCTTCTTCTCAGGAGCTTTTCCCCTAGGTATTTTGCCTATTTTTGGCTGCCATTGGACAGTGTGAGCAAAAGTAGGGTGACAGTTGTTCACATGGAAAACACCACAATAATTAAGAATAATAATACAAGGATAAACTCTGTTTCCTGTACTCCCAACTCTAACCCTGTTTTTACTTCCACACTATGAAAGGGTTTTTCTCTTTCATCACAACTTCCAAGTGAATGATGTTTGTATATATGAATGACTGATATGTGCTGTTGATTCTAAAAAATATGAGTCTTACTGTTTTTCAGCAGATTTTCTCTCACATTATCATTACTTTTTTTTATCTTTAGAAGGGAAGTGAAGAAGAGAGGGAGAGAAATATCAATGTTTGGTTGCTTCTCATGTGTCCCCTGCTGGGAACTGGCCTGCAACCCAGGTATGTGCCCTGACTGGGAATCAAACTGGGATCTTTTGGTTCACAGGCCCATGCTCAATCCACTGAGCTACACCAGCCAGGGCCATCTCTAACATTATTTTCACTATTTTTATATTTACTAGGTTTTAAAAATCAGTTTTATACCTGCTTTATCAAGTGATTTTGGAAGTTTTCCTTCTCTTTCTGTACTCTGAATAGAGAAAGAGATTCTCTAGTTTGTTTAAAATTATTTTTTGTTGATTTTGCTATTACAGTTGTCCCAAGTTTTCCCCTTTAGCCTCTCACCCCAGCTAGGACCCTCCAGAGCATGAGGCAATTCCCACACCATTGTTCATGTCCATAGGTCATGCATATAAATTCTTTGGCTATTCCATTTCCTATACTGTACTTTATGTCACCATGACTATTCTATAACTACTTATTGGTACTTTTTAAAAATATATTATTTATTGATTTTTAAAGAGGGGAAAGGAAGAAAAAAGAAAGAGAGAAATATTAATGGGCACATGGCTCTTGAGTACTTTCTTCTGGGGACATCTCCTGAAACCCAGGCAAGTGCCCTGAATGGGAATTGAACCCATGACCCTTTAGTTCACAGTCCAGTGCTTAGTCCACTGAGTCACACTAGCCAGGGCTAGTGTACTTCTTAATCCCCTCACCTCTTCACCCATTCCGCACCATCTTTTCAAGGTTTGGTGGGTGGTCCTTTGAACACAGTAATGCTGACCCTAATTCAGGGAAGACTTTTTGACAGTAATGCTATACTGTGCTCTGTTATTCAAATCTATCAATAATTGATAGAGGTCAGTTATTTTCCACCTCCCCTGAAGGAGGATGCTACATTCCCATTCTTTGCTATGTCATTGCTTCCTATGGTAGGTCAGAGTTCTGTGTCCCTCTGTTGTCTCGCTGGACATGTAACTTGTTTTCTCTATGAAGCTGAGTAGATGTGATATATACAAGTTTCAAGCAAATCTTTTAAGAAGCACAATTAGCTCTCTATCTCCTTTCTCCTTTTCTTTAAAAATCACTTATCCTAAGAGGGGCCGCTTTAATCACAGCAGAATGCAGCTTGAAGTTGCTGTGTAATATAAGTGAAGAAATAAATCGTTTTTTCTGTAATACATTGAGATTTGAGGGCAGTTTCTACCACTCTATAACAAAAAGAAAAATGATTAATATGATATTTTTGTGGAATGTGGATGGCTTAGACTTTCTGTTTCACCATCAAAATGCACCCTATATTAATGATCCTTCCTCTGTTCTCCTTATTTCCTTAGTTTGCTTTTAGATTCAATTATTGATAGATTTGTATTTTTGCCATTTTATTCTTCATAGTTTTGATCTTATTTTCTTAACTAAGTCTCTTTAACTATTTGTATAACAATGGTTTTGCGGTGATGAACTCCTTTAGTTTATTCTTGTCTGGTAAGCTCTTTATCTGTCCTTCGATTCTAAATGTTAGCTCTGCCCAAATCTCTACAGTCAATTTATATTCGACAAAGGGGGCAGTAACATAAAATGGAGTAAAGATAGCCTTTTCAACAAATGGTGTTTGGATAACTGGACAGCTACATGCAAAAAATGAAACTCGAGCACCAACTTACACCATACGCCAAAATTAATTCAAGGTGGATAAAAGACCTAAATAAAAGCCATGAAACCATTAAAGCCCTAGAGGAGAACATTGGTAGGAAAATCTCAGATATTCCATGCAGCAAGATTTTAAATGATACGTCCCCTAGAGCAAGGGACATAAAGGAAAGAATAAACAAATGGGATCTCATCAAAATTAAAAGCTTCTGCATGGCTAAGGAAAACAGTATCAAAATAAAAAGAGAAGCAACAGTTTGGGAAAACATATTTTCCAATGATACCTCAGACAAAGGTTTAATCTCCAAAATATACAAAGAACTCACTCGACTCCACTCAAAGAAGACGAGCAACCCAATTAAAAAATGGGCAAAGGGTAGCCCTGGCTGGTGTAGCTCAGTGGATTGAGCACAGGCCTGCGAACCAGAGGATCGTGGTTCGATTTCCAGTCAGGGCACATGCCTGGATTGCAGGCCAGTTCCCAGCAAGGGACTCATGAGAGGCAACCATACATTGATATTTCTCTCCTTATCTCCTTCTCCTCCTCTCTAAAGATAAATAAATAAAATCTTTTTAAAAAATGGGCAAAGGACTTGAACAGATACTTCTCCAAGGAGGACATACAGAAGAATTAGAGACACATGAAAAGATGCTCGATATCACTAGCTATCAGAGAGATGCAAATTAAAATCACAATGAGATACCACTTTACACCCGTCAGATTGGCTAGCATAAACAAAGAAACAAACAACAAGTGCTGGAGAGGTTGTGGGGAAAAGGGGACTCTAGTTCACTGTTGGTGGGATTGCAGACTGGTACAACCACTATGGAAAACAGTATGGAATTTTCTAAGGAAACTAAAAATGAACGTGTCTTTTGACGAAGCAATTCCACTATTAGGAGTATATCCTAGGAACCCTGAAACACCAATCCAAAAGAACCTATGCACCCCAATGTTCATAGCAACACAATTTACGATAGCCAAGAGTTGGAAGCAACTTAGATGCCCATCAGTCAATGAGTGGATTAAAAAGCTATGGTACATTTACACAATGGAATTCTATGCTGCAGAAAGGAAGAAGAAGCTCCTACCATTTGCAATATCATGGATGGAACTGGAAAGCATTATCCTAAGCGAAATAAGCCAGGTGGTGAAAGACAAATATCATATGATTTCACCATTAACAGGAATCTAAACAACAAAACAAACAAGCAAGGAAAATATGACCAAAGACACTCAAATACGGAACAGGCTGACAGGGACCAGAGGGGAGAGGGGAGAGAATCACAGGGGGAAAGGGGATGGACTCACATGGACAAGTGAAAAGGACACATGGACAATAACTAAGATGGGGGGGGTGGAAATGGGAGGGAGGTGGGGAGCACTGGGAGGGGCAGGGCTGGGAATATAAGACAGAAAACTGTACTTGAACAAGAAATAAATTTAAAAAATGATAGCTCTGCTGGGTAGAGCAATCTTGGCTATAGGTCTCTGTTTAAGATGACTTTGAATACATCTCACCAATCCCTTCTGCCTGCAAAATTTCTTTTGAGAAATCAGCTGAAAGTCTGATGGGAACTTCCCTGTAGGTAACTAACTTTTCTCTTACTGTTTTCATTTTTATTTTTTAAACCCTTCCAAGTGCCAACCACCCAGTTCAGTATTTTTTTATTTCTATATATAATTCTCTTTTATTTACTTCTTATCTCTTTTAATTTATTCTATTCTTGTTCAATTACAGTTGTCTGCATTTAACCCTCCATCCCCCCAACCATGCCCACATCACTACCCTGTCTCCACACCCCCCTTGGGTTTGTCCACAGTCCTCTAAACTTGTTTCTGGAAACCCTTCCCGCCTATTACCCATTATCCCTCCTCACCTCGCCTCTGGTTACTGTTTTATTGTTCTCAATTTATATGTCTCTGATTATATTTTGCTTGCTTGTTGGTTTGTTGATTATTTTCCAGTAAAAAGTGAGATCACATGGTATTTTTCCCTCATCACCTGGCTTATTTTACTTAGCGTAATGCTCTCCAGTTCCATCCATGCTGCCAGAAAAGGTAGCAGTTCCTTCTGTTGCATAGTGTTCCATTGTGTAAATGTACCATTTTTAAGATTTTATTTAGTTATCTTTAGAGGAAAAGGGAAGGAGAGAGGGAAAGAAGCATCAATGTATAGTTGCCTCTCTTGTGTCCCCTGCTAGGAACTGGCCTGCAACCCAGGCATATGCCCTGACTGGGAATCGAACTGTGATCCTCTGTTTTGCAGGCCCGTGTTCAATCCACTGAGATACACCAGCCAGGGCCCCATAGTTGTTTTGATCAACTATGTGCCCATTCAATTCCTGATGGGCACCTAGGTTGCTTCCAGCACTTGGCTACTGTAAATCGTGCTGCTATGAACATGTAGTGCATAGATTCTTTTGGATTGCTGTTTCAGGGCTTTTAGGGTATAATCCCAGCAGTGGAATTGCTGGGTCAAAAGGCAGGTCCATTTTTAGTTTTCCGAGAACACTCTATACTTTTTTCCACATGGGCTGCACTCTTATCTTTAACCTTTGTCATTTTAAGTATGCTGTGTCTTGGGAGTGGGCCTATTTGCATCCTCTTTGCTGTGTTGGACTCTCTTTGCTTCCTGGATTTGCATGTCTATTTCCTTCAGCAAATTAGAGAAGCTTTCTTCCACTGTTTTTTTTTTTTCAAATAAATTCGCAATATCTTGTTCTTTCTCTTGATTTTCTG
>NW_028080155.1:0-564 GCF_014824575.4 Sturnira hondurensis | reverse complement strand
GGAAATAGGGAAGGGTTTTCAGGAACAGGTATAAAGGATGCATGGACAAAACCAAAGAGTGGTGGGATCAGGGGTGGGAGGTAGGGATGGCTGAGGTTGGGGGGAGTGGTGAGAGGGAAATGGAGACAACTAAAATAAAAAATATAAAAATAGAGAAACAATCCCTGGCTGGTGTAGCTCAGTGGATTGAGCGCGGGCCTGCAAACCAGAGGATTGTGGTTCGATTCCCAGTCAGGGCACATGTCTGGGTTGCAGGCCGATTCCCTGCAGGCCAACTCCCAGCAGGGGACGCACGAAAGGCAACCATACATTGATGTTTCTCTCCCTCTCCTTCCCCTCTAAAGATAAATAAATAAATAAAATCTTTAAAAAAATAAAGAAAGGAACAGGTATTAGAATATTGCCATAAATACTCCTCATAAAAATGGTGTTAACATTACAAGCTTCTTTTTTTTGTTTTAAACATATCAATAATCTCACACACACGCCCTACACAAGCACACACACACTTTCACACACACTTATTTTGAATAGCTTGAGTATATTTAAAAACAAAAGAAACAA
>NW_028080154.1:0-2150 GCF_014824575.4 Sturnira hondurensis | reverse complement strand
ACTGAAATTGGAAACCAACCCCACAGGAAAAAAAGCCCAAAACACCCAAAAGTATGGAGACTGAATGGCATGCAATTAAACAATGAATGGGTCAAGATTGAAATTAGGGAAGAAATCAGGAAGCTTCTGGAAACAAATGAAAATGAACTCACAACAACCCAAAACCTATGGGACACAGTGAAGGCAGTCCTGAGAGGGAAGTTCATAGCAATTACAGGCCTACCTAAAGAAGACAGAAACATTTCAAACAAACAACCTAACCGGACGCCTGCAAGAACTCGAGGAACAACAACAAAGACAGCCCAGGGCAAGTAGAAGGAAGGAAATAACCAAGATCAGAGCAGAATTAAATGACAGAGGCCAAAAGCACAATTCTAAGGATCAATGAATCCCGGAGTTGGTTTTTTGAAAAGGTAAACAAAATAGACAAACCTTTAAGTAGGCTCATCAAGAAAAGAAGAAAGAGGACCCAAATAAACACAATCAGAAATGAAAGAGGAGAGATTACAACTGATACCACAGAAATAGAAAGGATTGTAAGAAATTACTATGTGGAACTGTATGCCAAGAAATTTGAAAACCTAGGTGAAATAGACAAATCTCTAGAAAAATATAATCTTCCGGGGGCCACGGCTGCCGCAGCGGTTGGAGCCCAGAGGCTTCCTTCCATCTGTGCCCAGCGACAAGGGCATCTGCCACGGAGAACTCATTGGGAGCCCGGCAACCCTGAGAAAAGTCAAGGGCAGCGGCAGCGGTGGCGGCGGCGGCAGGACGGCAGACATTGGCCAGGGCATAAAGACCTTGGAGCCTTGGCTGCCTCAGCGGTCAGGGCCCAGAGGCTTCCCCCTGTGCCCAGCGACAGGGGCGTCTGACACAGAGGACTCATCTGGACCCCAGCACCTGTGAGTAAAGACAAAAGCGGCAGCGGCAGGGCCCGCTGCCCTTGGGGGCCAGGCACCCCAGAGTAAAGTCAAAAGCAGCAGCAGCAGGACCAGCAGCCATTGGCCGGTGCGTAAAGACCTAGGAGCTGCTGCTTCTGCAGCTTCCAGGGCCCAGAGGCTTCTGTCTACGGCCAGCATAGTGGTGTCTGCCCCTGAGGACTCAGCGGGAGCCCAGCAACTGTGAGTAAAGACAAAAGCGGCAGTGGCAGGACCGGCTGCCCTGGGCCCGCCCAAAACGCCTCAGAGCTGCCACTGCCGCTGTGTTAGGGGTGTAGAGGCTTCCGTCTGTGGTCAGTGCCATGGAGGACTCATAGGGAGCCCAGCACCCAGTGGAGCATTGGGCCAGCTGCGGGGTCCCTGGAAGAGCTGGCTCCCTCCCTCACCATCTAGGAGGCGCTGGGTGGCAGAAACCTGTCTGCCTAGGTGTGCAGGGAGGGTGGCAAGGACAGGGGGCCGTGTTCAGTGTTACATTCGAAGAGCGAGTAACCAAACGTCCAGGCACTTAGAGCATTTAGATGTTATTTATTGGCCAAACTTTTAACCTGCGCAGGGGCGAACTTCCCAATGTGACCAAGGTCACGTAGCTCCAGGGAGCCCAAAGTGGAAGTCATGCCTGGCTTACAGACTAAAGGGTATTTATAGAATACTGCGAGCAAGCAAGCAAGCAATATACAGAAGCAGATGTGGCTGTTAGCGATTGGTGCCATTGAACAATAGCCTCCTTACTCATTGGTGGGACCCTCTTGTTGGAAGGCAGAACATATTTTTCTTTTTTTCCCTCCTACTGGCCTTCCACATTCTCCTTATCTAGCTTCATGCCTGACTGGCCTTGTACACTGACTACATTCTGGGGTGGGGGCCTAACTATATCCTGTTGGAATTTCTATTTGCAGCTGGCTCTTATCGTAGCTGGCGCCTACATTCAGTTGCGATCTCTGTGGTCGCCAGCCCACCAGCCTGCCAGCCCAGGAAATTTGAGAGGAGCATTGTCCTAACCAGTCAGGTTAGGGATTGGGCTGGGCTGAGAGGCACGCGTTCTGGAGAACTTTTTACTGGAAAGTGGACTGAGGTGTTCTGTAAAGGCAGCTTGACTTGTTTCTCACACAGCCACAGGACAGTACCAGATCCCATTGGACCAAGGCAGCCTGTCAGGTGGTCGGGCGCCTGCACCCCAGTCTGGTAGCCTGGCTGGTGGGCGGGTGTGCACCT
>NW_028080153.1:0-516 GCF_014824575.4 Sturnira hondurensis | reverse complement strand
TAGAATCTAAAGAACTTGTGACACATGGACATAAACTGAAGGGGGGAATGGTGGGGGAGGGGGTGTGCAGGGTGGAGGGGAATGAAGGGGGAAATGGGACAACTATAATGGCATAATCAATAAAATATATATTTAAAAAGAAGAAGAAAAAAGATAAAATATAAACAATATAATTGCAATAAATACACGTCTATCAACAATTGAATCTAAAAAACAAAATAAATAAACAAGCAGAACAGAAACAGACTCACAGATACAGAAAACATTTTGACAGAAGCCACATGAGAGGGCGGCTGGGGGATGGGTGAAAAGGGGAAGGGATCAACAAGTACTAATTGGTAGTTACAGAACAGTCATGGGAATGCAAAGTACAGCATAGGGAATATAATCAATAATATTCTAATAACTATGTATGGTGTCAAATGGTTACAAAATTTATCAGGGAGATAAATAACTTAGTAAGTTATATGATATCTAAGCACTGGAGTGTACACCTGAAACTAATACAATAATGTA